>NC_052357.1:80504192-80603059 GCF_009727055.1 Benincasa hispida | reverse complement strand
TTATCTTACTATATATTGTAATATCCCCAATTTCAGGAAAATTCCAGCGGATTCGAGTTTGTTCGGCAAGTAGTTTGTATTTTGAAGGTTCTAAGTCGTCATCCATTGAGTTTTAAAATCTGTAAGAGGAGATTTTGGAGTTGAAATCCTACGAGTGTTTGTTGATCAATATTTTGTTTGGGGGACTCAATTCAGGACTTATTTGGTTGGAGATCATTAGCTTGGATTAATATCTGAATTTGGCTTCAAGTAAGTAATCTTACTACTGGAACTGGCCATGGCCAGGCACTGGATGTATGCTAGCATGATGGATGAATGTTATGGTAGAATGACAGAATGATGAACTGATAGTTTAGTATAACCGATGTATATTCTTGCTGAGGATCTGAAAGTGTATTTGTGCACATAGATACTTGAATGCTGGCATGAGATGATATTTGATTTCATGAGGTTGTATATGATCTGTGGATATTGAGGCATTGTGTATGTTGTAGAGCCATGATGTTGAGGCATATATTTATATCATAGAATCATATTGTGATAATTATGGTATCGAGCCTATGATAGTGATTTTAATGATTAGTTAGAATGCCTAACTAGGTTTGTGTTTCCTTCGGGAATTCACCAGTTTTGTGTTTCCTTCGGGATTTACCAGTTTGTGTCTCCTTCAGGATTCACCAGTTTGTGTCTCCTCCTTCGGGATTCACCAGTTTTGTGTCTCCTTCGGGATTCACCAGTTTTGTGTCTCCTTCGGGGTTCACCAGTTTGTGTCTCCTTCGGGATTCACCAGTTTGTGTCTCCTTCGGGATTCACCAGTTTGTGTCTCCTTCGAGATTCACCAGTTTGTGTCTCCTTCAGGATTCACCAGTTATTGTGTCTCTTTTGAGATTCACCAGTTATTGTGTTTCTTTCGGGATTCACCAGATATTGTGTCTCCTTCGGGATTCATCAGTTTCTGTTTCCTTCGGGATTCACCAGTTATTATGTCTCCTTCTGGATTCATCAGTGTTTCCTTCGGGATTCACCAGATGTAGTGGGCATATTTAGCTATAGTAGGATAGAACTCAGTTTTTCATGTATGTATGTGTCCCATGAGGACTAGGATAATTTATATGTTACACCAGAGTTAGGCATCTAGAGAACATAAATTCCTAACCTAACTGCAGTAGTAGGGTCATTTACTGAGTATTTTATACTCAACCTTTCTTAATTTATGTTTTTCAGGTAAGGATAGGAACAGACCGGTGGGTGACGAGAGGGACCTGTGATCGTGCCATATGGGACATGTAAATCGCTTTCGCTCAGTTTACGTTTTCAAGCTATTTAAAAGTTTTGATTTGAAACTCGATGTTGGTCAAAATTTTATTTGTTTAAGTTATTTTTTCTTCATTATTTTAGGGGCCCCGAACAAAGGTTTTTCTTATTTGTTATTTATTTTGGAAAATTGTCTTTATTATTTTAATGAAAATTTATTTTCCTCAATGGCCAAAATGTTTTGAATGTAAATGTGTAATTATGAGTAACGACCCTTATCAGAGTACTCAAAAGGTCGGGTCATTACAACTATAGACCATTTAGGTTATTACTTAAGGTATGATCCACTTGTATGTCTCACATACATACTTAAGTTACATGAAATAACCACGGATCTTAGTTTATTGGATTTGAGTAAATGCATATAAAATAACATTTATTTTATTAATGATAATGTGTACAAAATGTTTATAAACTACGAGACCACCGGGAGAATTAGGACAATAATTTCAACACAAACAATATTTATAAAGCTCGAACAACAACCTAACTAACTCGTAGTTAAAATGGAAGTAAGAGGTCGATCCACAAGGAAATGTTATTTAATCTTTTCTTTAACCAAGCTTAACTATGAAAGCTATAAAACGGGGTTTTTTTTTTATTAAGACAAGAAACATGCTAAAAATCAAAAGATAAAGGATCATTGCAATTCTTATCATTGAATTCTACAAATTTAATTCACAATTAGATTAAGCACGGAACTACTTACTTAATCTAGATTAAACTAGTCTTTACAAAGGCAGACAACTAACATAACCTAGTCAAGAAAGTGTTCTAATCAACGATTAAGGTAGGATAGCCCTAACGCTAATCTATCCACATGCTTCTACCTCTATTGGGTTTCTTAGCGGTCATATAGAAGAGAAAACACGTGCATTAAGTTCTAGGATTCAATTGCATCAATTAATTGTTAAGATAGCTTACTCAATTAACTGAATTTTCTCCAAATCTAGTAATTAGTGCGTCCTAGGTTAGTTAGCCATTCAACACACAATTACTATTGCCTCTTGGAGATCTTGGCTAGACATTTTATCGAACATATTAAAAGCAACGTATTCAATCATTAGTGAATGTGACAAAACCAAGCATCTAGGCTAAACATGCTAAAGATATAGATCATTCAACATGCTTCAAGAATTAAAAGCGGATTCAAGAATGCTCAAATTCAGATTGCTAATGATAAAGAAAAGTAGAAAACTCAAAAGAATTTACAAGAACTCTTAGAATAGAAACAAGATTCAATTACTTCATAAATCCATAGACAAATTCATGAAGAATTTCAAGTAATTAATTACAAATAAAAAAGAAATCAAAATCTAACCTAGGTAGGAAACAAAATTACCTTAGAGACTAATTGATATAGAGAGAAATTCCAACCTCCATCGAAACCGTGCTTTCTCCTTTCAGCAAAAATGAAAGAAAACTATTTATAGTTGCAGGGATAGCATCGTAATGCCAAGGCCAATGTTGTAACGCTAAATCATAGAAAAGCCAAGTAGCGTTGGGCTAACATTGCGATGTTGTGCTTATGCTTGGTTGCACAAGGCGTGGGGGATGAATTGCGTCAAAATCTGGAGCGTTGTAACGCATCGAGTTTTTGCAGCAAAAAGCGAGTGTTCTATCTTTAATTCGATACTCGATGCTCGATGTTTCTTTACTTGGTAGACGATTCTCGATTATTCTGTAGCATTTACTTGATGATCGTTTTAGTAATTACTCGATGACTCGACAGCCTTACTCAATTATACTCGATAGTATTCTGGTAAATACTCGATGCTCGATTACTTGATGGTTGGTTATACTCGATGGCATTCTGGGTATTTACTCGATGACAATTTACTCGATTACTCGATAGCATTCACTGGCATTTACTCGATGCATTACTCGACGGCCTTTTACTCAATGATACTCGATGATACTCAATGGCATTTCAGTAATTACTCGATTCTCTTCAATTTGTTGATTTTCTTGGTCTTTTTTATCCTTTTGATAAAATTTTCTCTTAATGACTCCTAAACGCCTCGGGGACCATTTTACCTACAAAATTATCATTTAAAGAAAATAATCAATACAATTTTAGAGAAATTAACATAGAAAATATACATCCTTTAAAGACCTAACACTGACACCCCATGCAATCTCACTACCTCTTTCATGGATAAATGTGCCCACTTATTCACCGAGTAAGACTACTACCACCCAAATCACAGTAAAGTCCTTTGTTGTCTAAAGCAATCCTACGATGAAATACATAGATACATTCTTCCACTTCCATTCTGGTATGCTTAAGGGTTGAAACAAGTCAGTTGGCTTCTGCCTCAAAGCCTTCACTTGTTGACACACCAAGCACTTACCGACAAATTTTGCTATCTCTTTTTTCATGTCACTCCACAACTAGCAATGTTTTAAGTCTTGGTACATCTTCGTACTGTCAGGATGTATCGAAAATGGAGAATTATAAGCTTCTGACAATAGTTCATTCTTAAGGTCAATGTCTACATGTACACATAGGCGTCCTTAACAGAGAAGACCATTATCTGTGGATATTAAGAACTCACCACCCTATCTCGATTCCACCTTGTAGAATTTCTCAACAAGGTAAAGATTACCCCATTGAGCATGAATAATCTTCCATCTTAAGGATGATTGCACTGTCAATTGTGCCTAACGTGCAGTTACTTCCCCCACAGCTATTGCAATCCTAGCCAGCTCAAGATCCTTGCATAGATGAGTTTGTCTAGTAATCAAAGCTGTTGAATGGGTTGTCCTCCTACTTTAAGCATCTGCCACCATATTCGCCTTGCCTAGATGATATAGAATTTCATAATCATAATTCTTCACTAACTCTAGCCATCTGCGTTGTCTCATGTTTAACTCGTTCTGAGTGAAGGAGTATTTTAAGCTCTTATGATCTGTGAAAATTTGTATCACTTCTCCATATAAGTAATCTTTTCATATCATTAAAGTGAAAACCACTACTGCCAATTCCAAATCATGTGTAAGATAGTTCCGTTCATGATTCTTCAATTGACGAAAGACATAAGTGACTACCTTACCTTACTGCATCAGCACGCACCCCAATCCTTTCCTAGAGGCATCATTGAAAATAACAAAACTACCCGACTCATCTAGTACTGTAAGAACTAGAGCAGAAACCAACTTCTATTTGAGATCTTGGAAACTATCTTCATAAGTATTACTCCAAACAAAGGAAGTTTCTTTCTGGTCAACTGAGATAAGGAAGTGGCTATGCAAGAAAAATCCTTCAAAACAACGATAATAGCCTGCCAACCACAGGAAACTGCACATCCCACTGAATGTGGTTGGACGAGGACAACTCATAATTGCTTTAATCTTTGCAGGGTCAATAGATACTCCTTCCTTTGATACCATATGTCCTAGAAAAAGACACTTGCCTCAACCAAAACACACATTTAAAAAACTTGACATATAACTTATTCAACCTCAAAGTTTCCAAGACCTTTCGCAAATGCTCCTCATGCTCTGGCTCTGCCTTGAGTAAACCAAGATATCGTTAATAAAAACTATCATAAAAGTGTCGAGGAATTCCTTGAACACCCTATTCATTAGGTCCATAAACACTATCGAGGCATTTGGTAGGCCAAATTACATTACATTGAACTCATAATGACTATATCTGGAACGGAATGCAGTCAAGGGAATATCACTATCCTTTATTCTCAAATGACGGTATCCTTAATGAAGATTAATCTTAGATAAAACTATAGCCCCCTATAACTGATCGAACAAGTCATCAATCCTGTGAAAAGGGTACTTGCTCTTGATGGTTACTTTGTTCAACTCCCTATAGTCAATGCATAGGCATAGTGACCCGTCCTTTTTCTTCATAAATAACACTGATGCACACCAGGGTGATACACTTGGTCGTATGCAACCCTTATCAAGCAACTTCTGCAACTAAGTCTTGAGCTCTTTCAGCTCCACTGAAGCCATTCTATATAGAGCCTTCGAGATAGAAGTTGTGTCTAGCTCCAACTCGATCGTAAAATCTATTTCTTAATACGGTGGCAACCCTAGAAGATCCTTTGGAAAAACATCTGGATAATCTCTCACCACTGAATCTAAAGTCAAGTAGACCTCAGCTTCTCTGGTGTCAACCATACTGGCCAAAATACTCCAGGTGCCTTGGTTAAGAAATTATTTTAGGCAAGACCATGATCTCGACCCCTTTAAGCTTAAAGTTAGCTCCCATAGGAAGGTTAAAAATCACCTCCTTACGGGAGTAGTCTATACTGGCATGGTTAGCAGCCAATCAATCCATGCCCAATATGTTTCTATTAGGGAATTTATCAACCGTGTGCCCCTCCTGCTTGCAATGAAAAAAGACCTCGAAGTCAGCCAAACATCGTCCCCAATGACCTATTCTACATGAGTTACACACTTGCTGGCTTCTCTCTACCATTCCCGATTTGACAGCCTGATGCTTAAAGTGTCGAGGCAATTTGTCTAAGTACTGACTTTTCTGAATAGAATGAGGCTCGAAAGCCTTCTGATCTGCCTTCCTCATCTAACCAGAGGAAGGTCCTATGCCAAATGCCACTTAAGTGCTCGCTCACCAGTCGAGAGTTCATCTCAGCCGCCAAGCGAAGTGCTTCCATGTGATTGGTCAGTTTAAAGGCTCTTATAATACCTCGTATACTATTCTTCAAACCCTGACGAACCTCTCTACTCTCATATCCTCTGTAGTGATCAATTCCGGAGCAAAACGAGACAATGTGTCAAACTCTTGGTAATACACCTCCACAGACATGTGCCCCTGCCTCAGATCTAAGAACTTCTTCTGCTTATTGTACCTAAAGTTAGCAAGGAAGTACTTTGCATAGAAGCGTTGCTTGAACTACTCCCACATTACTGGTTCACCTCTCGCACCTATCATCCTCTTCACCGACTTCCACCAAATTTGTGATTTATCAGTAAGTATGAAGATGACAAACTGCACTTTCTATTCTTCTAGGCATTTCATATAACGAAAAATTGTCTCAATAGTCGACAACCAAAACTCTGCATTAGTAGGGTTCTTCAATGACCCGTGTAAGGTGCGGAGGTTGTATTTCTTTAAATCCTACAATTGTTTAGCCTCCACTGAAAAGTCTGACATGCTTTAGTTCTGGGTTAAATTCTGGGTCTAAACTTGTGACGTATAAACCTGCGAGGATGGTAATTGCTGGGACTGGGAAAACTGGGCCATTCGCTCGTCCAACATGTCTTTCACCTTACTTAACATTGTTGATGTGACTGCTTCCCCTATAGCTACTGCAAAATTAGTGAACTCTATTGAGACGGCTACGGGTATCGATGTCTGCGATGGCATAATCGTGTTTTGGGCTCGACAACTTCGTGCTTGGGTTCTCTGCCACCCTGACCCAGAGAGGTCTCTAGGCAGCAAGGGATCCTCCGGTACTAGAAGGTCCTGAACTTGTGAATCTTGAATTTTTGGATCCCCATCATGTGGATCCTAATCTTCAACTGGATCTCTACCTCTTCATATGTCAATCATGATTATAATCTAAACATAAGAGTGCATAAGATTATGGAATCTTTTTTTAAAGGGCATACCTGGCGATGACGAAGAATCTGTAGATGGTCAAAAGAAACAATCTAAACTTTCCTAGTAAATCAGTCTACATAAACCAAAACATGGGCTTTGATACCATCTATAACGCCTCAAGCCCAGGATTCGGGCCAAGATTCAGAATCTAGATTCGAAACCTGATGGTCCCGACATTCCCTTACGTCCCCTATTGTTGGGGTTGATGCCCTAAACTCATAGGATCCTATAGTTTGTAAACCTTGTATGAACAAACATTTCTGTGATTAATAATATTTTATATTTTTATTCACTTTGTCTATGAAATATATGGTATTTAGTTGCATTAACCAAAAACAAATAAACTAACATCCAAGGTCATCGTTGTAACTTAAACATGTATATGGAAACATACAGGTGGATCATGTTTAAATGATAACCTAAATGGCTTGTAGTATATGGATAAGGCTCGGTACCTTATCCTGGTGATACTACAAGTATGGCTCGCTTTGTAGGTGTTACAAATGTTGTAAAGTGCTACAAATGATCTGATCCTGATCATTCATGTATTAGACATGCAAGCGAGGATATTCTATACAAAGGAGTTTGTATAAGACCGAGCCACGAAATGTTTAGTCTCATTATATAACGCCGTTCATAATAGAGACTTTCATTTCATTAGGATGACCATGGGTAATAAGGGTGGTCATTCAAACCGCAAAAATCAAACCGAACCGAACTGAAAATTCAGTGAAACTGAAAAATGCGGTTCGATCCGGTTTGAAGAAATTTTTGAAACCGAATTAATTCGGTCGGTTCGGTTTCACTTTCGAAAATCGAATTTGAAACCGAACCGAATCGTTTTTAACTAATATATTTATTTATTTATATATATATTAAAAAAGAGTAAAACCAAATTTAAAACCGAACCGTTTTTAATTTAAAGAATAAAATCGAATTTAAAACCGAACCAAATTAAACCATTCTTTAAATTAAAAAAAAATATAACATGGATTTTTTAAAAATGCCAAAACCGAATTTGAAACCGAACCAAACCGTATATATGCAGTTTGGTTCGGTTCAGTTTGAACCAATAAATCAGTTCGGTTCGGTTTCACATTTTAAAAAATTTGGTTCGGTTCGGTTTAGAACCGAATTGTTTCTACCCTAATGGGTAACATGACCTTAATCCTGAGTGAGTTGTGAACTCCCGCCTATGATGGCGGTCCTTTGATTTGTATGGATGAGAGTGGCCAGATCGCCAACTCAACAAGCCTACCATTTTGGGGATTCGTCTGAATGGAAAATTGGGAACTCAGCTACATAAGATGGAATTCACACCTTCCTCGAAGCAGAGGTAAGTAGATAAATTGCTCCTTAAATGCTGATTCCAGGTCTTGAACAATGTGGCACCACACCCTCTCCTGGCCCGAGAGGGGTTTAGTCATAGTGGGACTATGATCTATTGTTCATTAGAGGGATCAGTGGTACTTAAGGAGTTCGATGTAACTACAAGGGCAAAACAGTAATTTGGTCCAGCTGTACTTACGGACAATTTGTGAAGGGCCATCTACTGTTATTTGTTTATATCCAATGGACACAGAAATATATCTGTAGTGCAAAGAGTGCATCTGTCTGTCTTTAGTGGAGTACCCGACAATTAACAGATGGTGGATAAAGTGATTAAAGAGTTTAATAAGTTATTCACGCACTGTTGGAGCTTCAAACTACAGGTCCATAAGGTCCCCTTGGTAGCTCAAAGGATTTAGTTGAGAATCAGTTTTTGGGTTAATTTGAAATGTTCAAATTAATAAGAGGGAATTTAATTATATATTATTCAATTATATATGATATAATTCACATAATGTATATGATACATTATAGTTTAACTGGAGAAACAAATACTTGAATATGATTCAAATATATTTTCTATAAAAAAAGATTCATAGATGTTAAATTTAATATAAACATGATTTATATTAAAAGCCATAAAATAGAAAAAAAAATATATGGTTTATATATTGTATATGATGCAATATTAAAACTATAAGTTATAAATATAATATGATAAGTTAGTTATCATATTTGTTTATAATTATTAATTATTTGATAATTATCCCCTTTTTTCTCTCTAACCGCCTTAGTGGGAAGTTAAGTGGTTTTATAGCAAGATGGGATAAATAAAATTTGATTTTATTATTCCATAGTATAGTATTACACGATTTGGTTGAGAGCCTATGCGATAACCGCACTAAGTCTAAACGATTGAAGAATTATCAATGTGATAGAGTTGTCTTCCTTTAATCGTCTTCCTCCTCTAAACCACAAACTCTCTCTAACCAAAATAGCCAGAGCCCACCACTCCTAGATTCTCACCCCGAGAATGACAAGGTAACTGAGTGGTAGTGTCCTCTCCCTTTGGTTCGAGTTCTAGTTGTTGTTGTTCATTGCTGATCGACATGTTCGTGAACGTATGAGGGATTTACTTAAAGAAGAGTTCTTTAAAGGTATAATCTCTATACTTTTTTTCTTCGTAGTAAGCATGTTGTAATTTATGTTTGATGCATAATCTGCTCTGTTGATTGTAAATGTTTGTTTCAATCGAAATGGAGTTTAGACGATCCTCTTCTGCTCAAAGGTTCTCTGTAAAATGAGATCCTTCACTTGCAACCTAGCTATGTTGTCTTTACATGACTTGAGTGCTTATAGAAGTAAAAGTTGTCCCCACAAACCAACCCGAGTCCTTTTGACATGCTTTTTCATCACTCACATGCATCCTAGGAAAATTCCAGGAGGTCACCCTGAAGGAACTCGATTTACAAGGAGATCCATGAGCGGAAGCGGATCGTCCAAATTCCATTTAGATTGATAACATACATTTACAATAAACAAATAGATTATGCATATTAAGTAAAATTACAGCATGCTTTTTAAACAACAAAAGGGTTCAAGTGATTATATCTTTGAAAAATACTTCTTCGCGTACAACCCTTGAACTGTCATGAACTCCTCGAACAGTCACGAACTCCTCGAACAGCAACAAAAACGAACCAAAAGTGTGAAGACACTACCACTTGGTATCCTCGATATTCTCAGGATGAGAACCCAGGAATGGTGGGCTCTCACTATTTTAGTTAGGAGGGAGTTTGAGAGTTTGGAGGAGGAAGACGAATGAGAAAGAGCACTATCGTATAGCAAGATCTTCTCAATCGTGTAGTATAAAGACTCCTATCATATAGGCTCTCTATTTTCATATAGAACACACTATGAAAAAGAAGAAAACTATTTTTCTTTTTATTCCTTTTTCCATAAAAAAACCACTTAACCACCCACTAAGGTGGTTAGAGAGAAAAAGGGGATTATTATTCTAAATAATAAATAATATAAATAAATATGATAACCAATTTATCATATTATATTTATAACCTATAGTTTTAATATAGCATCACATACAATATAAATTATAGTTCTTTTCCTTTATTTTATGACATTTAATATAATCATATTTATATTAAATTTAATAACTATGAATTTCATTCATAGAAAATATATTTGAATCACATTTAAATATTTATTCCTCCAATTAAATTATAATGTATCAAATGCATTATATCAATTATATCATATATAATTTAATTAATTTAATTATATCATATACAATTAAATTCCTTCTTATTAATTTGAACAATTTAAATTAACCCAAAAACTGATTCTCAATTAAATACTTTTGAGCTACCAAGTGGACCTTATGGGCCTATAGCTTGAAGTTCCAACGGTACGTGAATAATTAATTAAACTCTTTGATTATATTATCCACCATCTGTTAACATTCGAGCACTCCCTAAATACCAATAGCTGCACTCTTTACACTACAGATATATTTCTGTGTCCATAGGATATAACCAATCAATAGTACGATGACCCTTCACAAATTGCTAGTAAGTACAGTTGGGCCAAATTATTATTTTGCCCCTATAGTTACATCTAACTCCTTAAGTATCACTGATCCCTCTAATGAGCAATAGATCATAGTTCTATTATTATTAAACCCCTCTCGGGCTAGGAGAGGGTGTGACGCCACATTGTTCAAGACCCGAAATCAGCCTTTAAGGGAGCAATTTATCTATTTATCCGTGCTTCGGGAAAGGAGTGAATTCCATCTTGTATAGCTGAGTTTCCAGATCCCCGATCAAACGAATCCCAAAATGGTAGGCTTATTGAGTCAGCGATCTGGACACTCTCACCCATACAAATCAAAGGATCGCCCTCATAGGCAGAAGTTCACAACTCACTCAGGATTAAGGTCATGTTATCTATGGTCATCCTAGTGAAATGAAAGTCTCTATTATGAACGACGTTATATAATGAGACTAAATATTTCGTGGTTTGGTCTTATACAAACTCCTTTGTATAGAATATCCCTGCTCGTATGTCTAATACATGAATGATCAGGATCAAATCATTTGTAACACTTTACAACATTTGTAACACCTACAAAGTAGGTCATACTCGTAATGTCACCAGAATAAGGTACCTAGCCTTATCCATATACTACAGACCATTTAGGTTATCACTTAAACATGATCTACCTGTATGTATCCACACACATGTTTAAGTTACAACGATAACCTTGGATGTTAGTTTATTGGTTTGTGGTTAATGCAACTAAAATACATATATTTCATAGACAAAGTGAATAAAATATCAAATATTATTAAACACTTACAGGTTTGTTCATACAAGGTTTACAAACTATAGTACCCTACAAAACTTAGGGCATCAACCCCAACACACACAACATATAATTGCTCCAAGCTAAGCACGCTTAACTTTGGAGTTTTTATGATTGAGCCATCGAAAAGGAAAGTGCATCTTGTTGGTATAGGTAGTAACTTTCAATTCTTTTAAGCCTTTCTTAACCATACTTTCATGTCCTCAAAATTCCTCTCATTTGGATGTGATATTGGTTCATTCATATACCTCTCCTGAACTCGAGTCGTTACATAACATGCCCACCAGCTTCCGCTTAGTTCGTCCTTTAACAACATCTTACTGGGAGAGGTTCCGCTCTGATACCATTTGTAACGACCCAACTTTCTAAGATATCTAATAAGGTCGTTACTTCATGCACGCATAAACTTGTACATAAATATTTACATTTAAAATAAGAAAATTGGACTATTTTATTAAATAAAGAATCAAACAAAATTTCAACTAAAGATTTCACACCGTTTGATTCGAGGTACCCCTAAAATATAAATTTTTAAATAGGAAAATTTTAATTGAAATTGAAAATCTCTAACACCTAGATTCTGTCAAAATCAAGTCCATGAAAAGAAAACTATAAAACATGAAAAAGACATGAACTCAAATGCAGAAGCGTTTTCTAGTCTCATTGGCATTGTCACGGATTCCTCTTGTCAGTCGCCCCAGTATCCTTGCCCTCACCTGAAAAACATGTAAACATAAAGGATGAGTATAAAATACTCAGTAAGCGATCCCATTACGGGCATTAGGCCATGTATTCACATGCAGTGAATGCTTGGGCTAATGGGTCAAGCAAACTGTAACTATTTCTGAGTGGCAACCTAATGGGATAATCTATCTTGCCTTGACCTGCATGTCTAGAGGCCTAATAGCACACCATCAAAACATAAAAAAAAATTGAAAGTAAACCTGTCGATTCACGAAATTGTAACATGCAAATTAACTCGTCGGCTCATGCATAATTAGTGGCCTGAAGACACACCATCAAAACATGACACTAGACCCAACGGTCTCCTGAAATAAAACATGCGTCAAGGCGAGACAGTAAATCGCCCCTGCTGGTCTAATCATGCATCACATACATAAATTTCATTAATGATCCCACAACATAAATCATAACATATCATGTAAATTCAATCATGCTCATAATACCCATAACTTTCATGCAACCAAAAAAAGTGTATCACATAGTCCAAATCATGTTTCTAGAGTCCATTAAATAACTTGGTAAAAGGGCGTCTGACACAAAGGCACCGTAATAGCACCACTTACCTAAAATTAAGTCAAGAAAAGTTATCACGAAAATGGACTCCAACAAATTACTGGAATTAAAATCCTAAAAAATAAATCCCATTCAAATTTCAAACATTAAGCCCAATTCCAAGCATAATTTACCCAAACAAAAGAGTTTTTTTCTTTTCTTTCTTTTTTTTGGAAAGGTATTGTAATTAAAGTGTGGAGTGGGGGAATCTAATCTCAAACCTCGAGGTCGATAGTATGAACACTATGCTAGTTGAGCTACGCTCTTGTTGGCTGCACACTTAACGAGGGTTGTTCCCTTGTTTAATAATTTTTTTTTTCCTTTCTCAAATCCTAGGCACACCACATATATTTATATACTTTTAAAACCTTTTTTCTTTTCCTAATTAAATTCCAATTCCAAACTAAAATCTTTTCCAAAACCCAAAATTCTTCTCCTTTTCCTTCTTAATATCAAATCTTTAATCCATAAAAAAAAATACCAAAATTAAAATATCAATTAAATCCAAATAATTTGATTATCTCTAACATCAATAGGAGATAAAACTCAATATTTTTTCAAGATAATCAATTAAATTCAAATTAGCCATTGAGGCTTTATAATTATATCAATTTGGTCCTCGAATTACTAAAATTAAAGGTAACTAGAATTCAATAATTCGACATAATTATCCTAATTTTTTTGAAAACTGGTCACAGTACTTATACAAAATTTACAAAGAAGATGACTCCCCAACCGGAGGGCAAATATCGAGACAAACGAATGGCACATGATACTGATTGGAATCACCTATGCGATTGATGGAAAACTGAGGAATTTAAGGTATGCATTATGTACATATGAAAAAGACATTCTTGAGTATTTTACTTCTAATTATTATTTCTTGCATTATAGTATACATTGCAGAAAATGTCTAAAACCATTCTAAGTCTCAAGCAGCGCTGCTATTCAATCATATTGATGTATGTACAAATTTTGAGATTTGAAGTATATTGTGAGCTAAATTTGTTTATTGATGTATGTATTCTTGAATATTTATTTTTTGGGAATTCTGATAGTTTTGTTGAGAACAAGTGGTTATGGAATATTATTGGGAGTGTGTTTCTTTGAATAAGTTCAAGGTAAATTTTTGGTTTTGTTGTGATAGTATCGTTATGCTGCCGAAAATTTTCCATTGTCTTGGTAGCTTATATCTAGGTAACCAAGCTTCTCTTTTTCAAGATCTTGAAAAAGAAGATTCTTTCATCTATTGATATCAACTCTCGAGATCTATCTGTTTTTCTTGGAAGAATATGTTTGAATTAGTTATTTCCTATTTTTTCATCTTGTGTATGAGCTGAGAAAGAAAGATTGCTAAAATAATGTCATCTTTTGTTGTTTCTTCTTCAATATTTAAGACACCTTTGGAAGAGACATGGAAGGCATTGTCGTCGTTTGCATGTCTCCGCCGCATGCGCCGCCAAGTTTGTTCTACCCTATACTTTTAATGATGTTGTTTGTGTGTTTTTTAGGTGTTTGGAAGGGGTGGGGAGGAGATGGATTTATTACAACAACAAGGGATTCACGTAAAAATTATTCCTGGTAAGTACATTTTTTAATGCTTGCAATTTTAAGAACAGTTTCTAAGTGTTTTCAAGTGACTCTAATGATATGAAAATTCCTGTTTAAGAAGTTATAGTGTGCTTATTTCTCTTTGGACCATATTGGATTAGAATATAATACCCGTTTATGACTCATGGATACTATTTATTTGTAGTTTAGATTTGATTAAAGGTGCTTGAGTTTGTGGGTTGCACTATGGTAGTTTGTGGGTTATTCATGCACTATGGTAGTTTTTGTGACAACTTTTGAGATTTGAAGTACATTGTGAACTAAATTTGCTTATTGATGTATGTGTTCTTGAATATTCATTTTTTGGGAATTCTGATAGTTCTATTGAGAACAAGTGTTGTGAAATATTTTTGGGAGTGTGTTTCTTTGAACAGGTTCAAGGTAATTTTTTTGTTTTGTTGTAGTAGCATCGTTATGCTGTCGAAAATTTTTCATCGTCTTCGTATCTCATATCTAGGTAACCAAGTTCTCTTCTTCAAGATCTTGAAAAAGAAGATTCTCTCGTTTATTCAACTATTGAGTTTTCTTATTTTGCAGGTGCAACAAATGAGTAAAGATTTGGTATCGCAACCTCTTTATGCTTTTTCTTGGGGAACTCTAGATCCAACACATTCACTACAAGAATTTTGCCTTGAATGTACCATTTATTCACATTCCCAATAAACACGGTTAGTTGAATATGAATTTTGATCACATTTTCACTTTCAATCCTTTGTTTTAGACCTTTATTGTTTGTGATCCTTTGAACAATAGTGGTCAAACAAAGATGCCTATAACCAGACACTGCTGAAGTTGGGGGGTCTGTTCAAGAAGAATTATGAAGGGATCCATACTTATCAAGTGGAGAAGGACAGTAAACTCATAATGTTTGTATTACTTGTAATTTGTGTTTTCAAGGCCTGAATTATTGTATGACCTTTTAAATTATAATTTTATAGCAGAATTTGCAGATTAAATGTAATAGATTTACAATCCATACATGAATAATATGTCATAGCCACAGCGTTCGATGATGATGTGTCATGTTATACTTTTTGACCGAAAAAATGGATTTGGCAACAGAATTTAAAAAAAAAACGGACAATAATTGATAAAACGGACAGATTCCAGGCTTCAATGTCGGTTTAAAGAACTTCATTTGATTCTTGGGCTTCAATTGCAATCGACATTAAAGACAACCGACATTAAAGTGCTTTAATAACACTATCTTTAATGTCGGTTGTCTTCTAGTGAGGGATTATAGCCTACTTATGCCATAAGCCAAAAAAGGTATGTGGCTCAATTTTTTAATCCTACTTCAATAAATATTTTCTTTCTATAACTTTTACTCTAACATGTAGAAAGAGGAGGGTAGAGAGATTGATCAAATTGAACTATTTCAACTTACTCATCATAGTGCAAAAAATGGATAGTTGAGTGAAGAGGTAAAAAAGAAACATGTAAGTAAAAACTTTTGTTATTATTTTGTACTATTTTACTATAAACTAATCTCTATGCATAATAGAGAATAGAGCGAAATGATGGCATTAAAAGTTGCTGTATTGCAAGAAGGTGCCGAGCCTCTAAATGAAAAAAAGAAATGTGAACGAGTACTTGGTAAACGATCTGGACATGTAAAGGGTCTTGGTTGGGGACCGAAACCAAGATCTAAACAACCTGAAACAAGTATGCAAGCAACAACTATATTGCTCAGTTGGAAGCCATAATCGAAAGGCAACAAAAACAATTTGAAGACAGAATGAAGGTTATGGAAGAAACATTAGCAAGGTTGACAAGTGAATCAGATAGGTCAAATGAAGAAAGGGTTTATAACAATTTGTAGTGACATTGCTATTCTACAGTAATTGTTTGTGTTAATTTGTGATGAATTATGATTAATGGGAGTGGAAATCCGTGGAAATGTGACGGGGAGGAAATCGAGTATTAGTAATGATTATCATGGAGTAAAAGTGAATATATTGAGAAAAATTGTAGTATGTACCAAATAAAGCATGTGATGATTTATAAGTTACTTAAGATTGATCTTTCGAAACTTTATTTGAAAAAAGATGTACGATTGTTCTCTCTAAGTTTAGTATTTTTTAAGTTTATTTGAAAAGCATATGACAAACCTCTTTTAAGATTCCATCATATAAGATACAATGATGCTTATACACAAATGTTTAACTTTTATATTTGCCATATAGGATTTCCAAACTACTTCAGAAATAATGTTTTTGCTAAAGACGTACACATTTGCTTTGCTTTAGCATATTTATAAGTTTTGTTGTTCTTATTTCTTATATGTCAGGTATATCGATGGTTTTGAGTATTCATTGCAACCACACATTTTGTTAAAGCTTGAAGAACTTGGTATTTTTTTTTTCCCCACTAACAAAGTGTAACTTTTTGTGCACTAACAACGTAACTTATCATACTTATTTTGGAAAATTGGTGGATGTTCACTTTGACAAATGGTATTTAGAATATAGACATTTTTTTTTAAAGATATAACAGATTAATTAATATCTTTGATTTTATATTGTTTTGTGTTGAAGTGTTGATATTAGGTTAGCTTACATTATACTTTAGATTTTTCAAAAAATAACAAATAACTTTTAGCGATGTTTTATGTGATGTCAGAAATAAAACAATTTAGTAACTTGGCAAATGTTTAATTTTTATGATGTTGGATATTTAGTGACAACAATAATGTCAGTAAAGGATTAGAATTTGTTGTTCTAACTACATTTTTTGTGACGAAAGGTACGTCAATAAAGCTCCTCATTAATGACAAGCAAATATTCACCTTGAATATAAGCTTGATGCGCCAATAAACATAATTTCAGTGACGCGTTTTCGTCATTGAAAATGAAAATTTAGTGACGTTGTATTATCGTGTCACTAAAAGTTAAGAAGACGCGGAACTACAAACGTTTTGAGCGACAAAATGATCACACCACTAAAACATTTAGTTGCGTTATTTAATTTTTAGTGAAGTTTTTTCTGTGTCATTAAAAGTGTAATTTCTTGTAGTGATCTCACTTACACATTATCAAATACAACATTAAATTTAAAAATAAAAATAAAAATAATATATATATATATATATAAATGAGCTTTCCTAGTTAGTTCAGTTGAATAGTAGTTTTTGACCAAACATTTGAATGGTTGGAGAGATGACTAAAAAGGAACAATACAAAAACTCAAGAACCCAATTCACTAACAAAAATCTCCCAAGTTCTAAACATGCAATTATGTAAATTGTCAAAATTTGGTAACATTAAGTCTTCTAAAGTTCGAGAAATATTTCTATAATCAGCTGAAGAAAAATAGTACACAGAGAGACACGTAAGAGTCACCAAAAGAAAAAATGTACAAAATTAATTAAACAAATGTACAAAAATGTATTTCTTTTCCATTATTGGAAGAAAAAAACCAAGGGAAAAGGCAATTACCTCCAGAAATATAATATACTGTTTAAGATGATCATAATTAATGACCTTTTTAAATTTATTGTGAATAAAAAGTAATGTAGAGAGAGAATTCAGACCAAAGCGAAGATTGTTGCATGAAAATACCTCAAAAATACATACACTTTTTCACCGTCCAGTCCCCCGTTTGATCCCACCTTAATTAAACAAAAAAAAAACAAAACAAAAACAACTAATTATGACGCCAACATGTCGTGTTCTGGTTCTGGTGCAATCCAAATGTCGAAGGAGAAGGAGAATCCAAATTCGACATGTCGTTATTTATCATCTCATGATTCTGAAATATAGGATGATCCGGCTGGTTACCCGCCACCGGTCTCAGCCCAAGAAAATCCCTCGTTATGTCTCCGGCAGCGGCGGCGCCACCGTTTTTGCCACCGTCTTTATTATTACCTCTATTATTATTATTCATCAGTATCCCATTGAGAGCTTCTTCAAACGAGGCCTCTTCAAAACCCATCACGTGATGAAAAAGTGGGGCAATTTCAGCAGGACATGAATTATTATTATTATGATTATTATTCAATTCCCATGCAGGACAAGAAGCAAAAGGTTGCCCCGGCCCCGGACCCGGACCCGGTAACCCGAATCCGATTGAAGTAGGGTTATTAGGGTTTTGAGAAGAAGGAAAGAAAGGGTCTTGGTGTTCAAATTTAAGAGGAAAATGAGGGGAAATAGATGGGAAATTAAGGGATGTTTTTGGAGTTGGATTATTATTATTAAAATTGGTACTTTCCTGAGCCAAGGCATTGCAGAATGCTCTGTGGGTTATGAAACTGTCCCTCCTGCAAGTCCAAAACAATACAACACATAAACAAACAAATTTTTATCACTGCCCCATAAATTTTTCTCTGCACTACTACTCAAAATGCTCCCACATTATTATGCCCTCTTTCTCTCTCCTCTCTCTCGCTCTCACTTTTCACAAGAAGTTGTATGGTCTATTCTCAATTTAACTCCCAAAATAGTTTAATGGTTAAAACATTTAAAACCGTCACTTATAAGGGATGTTTGAATTCCCAACTTCAAATAGAAACCTACTTCATATTTAAACTCCAATTATAATAATTTGTATTTTTAATTATTATAACCTACATATAATTAGAATATTACTATCTGTACCCTTAATATAAACTATTATAACTAATAGATGATAACCACTTATTATAATAATCATCATAAATGAGTTATACTTAACTAGGAAAGCAATTTTACTTTGAAGTGATAGATTATTTGGGGAAATGATTGAATTTATCATTAATTTGAAGGCATTTGAAATTTAGAGGTTTTGTGTGTGTGTGTGTTTTGAATTGCATTCATTAAGAAAAGCTAAGTACTTTACCTAGAGAAGAGGGTTCCACAGTCACATCTATACTCTTTAGTGCCACAAATCTTGGAGTGAGCTTTCCAATCTGATTGAACTGCATATCTCTTTGAACACTTTTCACATTTCCACTTCTTCTCGCCATGCTTTCTGCAGAAGTGCTTCTTGATCCCGGTTAGATCTCCAAGAGCCCTCGACGGGTGATGGTGCACGCAGGTCGGTTCGGGGCACACGTACACCTTCTTCCTCACTTCCTTGTTGCCTCTTTGCTTTAGCTTCCATGGTAGATTGTGTCCTCTTCTATGGAGTTGCAAATTCTGATCTCTTTGAAACCCTTTCTTACAGATCTCACATATGAATCTATTCGTTGCCAGAAGCGATTTTGGTGACAAGGCTATCACTTCAGCTTCTGGGTCTGATTCAAAATTCAAAATTCAAACCTTTTTTTTTTAAGTATTACAGTAATTTGAACACAGGATCTTAATAAACAAAATTCCAATAAATCAAATCATTCATTCATTTATTCTTAACGAAACAAGACCTGGGTTGCCGGGAAGATTTCGCTTCCTCTTTGACGGTGGCGGTGGCAGTGGCGATGGCGGTAGCGGTAGCGGTTGATTTGTGGAAGCAGAGGATTGATGAGAATACATAGGGCCAGTGGTGGTAATTTCATTTCTTGTTAATATTTCTCCAGATGTACAAGTCAAGACTGACAAACTCTCATCCACCATTAAATTGCCTTTCATCATCATCATCATCATCCTCTTTCACTTCATTAAATTCAACTGCAAAACCCCTTCATAAATGAGAGCATATAGTGAAAGAACCTTCAAACAACATCAAGGAATTATAGCTCTATCGTGAGAGATAGATCTGAAGAAAACAACCCTAATTCAGTAGAAAAACACAAAAAAAAAATCAAAACTCGGAGAGACTATTAATTATCCATGAATATTATCAATTTTCAAAGTTCATAGATTTAATTTAGATCTCCTTCACCCAAAAAAAATAAAAAGAAAAAGAAAAGAATGAGAGGGGGTTGGTATGCATGTGAAGAGAAAGGAAAATAAAATGAAAAATTAGGAGGTGGGGGATTTTAGCAACAAAAAGAAAACCTTGTACCACTGGCCTCTTGAATGTTTTCAACAAACTTTCCTGCTGCCTCCTGCTAAAAGCCTAAAACCAAACAAGCTTTCAGTACAAAACCAAAAAAGAAAAAAGGCCCATTTCCTTTCTCAATACCAATTATTTCAATTTATTATTAATTTTTTTAAAAAAAATTACTGTGTATAAAAAAAAAATAAAAGAGATTCCAGTGGAGAGAGAGAGATCTACACAAAGCTTTGTTCTGATGTGAGCTAGGTTGCTGTCTTTTTCTTTGTCATGTTCCTTTGTTGAATTTTATTTTTTTTTTTTTCTAAAAAGAAAAAATCAGTAGTCCTCTCTAATAATTGAATTACAGCAGCAACTTTATTATAAAGTTTTAATTTTTAAACCTAAACCCTACCAAGAAAATGATATTAAACAATGTAATAATCCACGTTTGACTCTAGGGTTAAATGATGAAGCTTTGATTTGTGTTACAAAGAAAAGCAGGAAGAAAATAAAGGGATCTCAAAATGGAAAGAAAACAAAAAAAACAAAGATAATATTCCTACACAGCTAGCTGATGCTGATATGAACAAAATAAATATTATATATAATAATAATAATAATAAAAGTTTATTATATCATGGACTTTTTTAACATGTTCACGGGCATAAAGTATAGTAAAAAAAATAAATAAATGTAAAAAAAAGAAAGTTTTTATCTTTCTGGCTTCTGTCTGTGTGCTGTTTTCACTGGCATGCATGATTGGTTCAGTGATTGAAACTCACCAGACATATTGCTCATGTCTTTCAAAGAATATAGCTTTCCCCTCCCTTTTTCCCACCTTAATAAAGAACATTAATTTTTTTTAGTTTTATCGTTGGTTTTCAAATTATATCCTTATTGTTTCAGATGTTTTATTTGGTCAAACTCTTTGTTTGTTCGAAAATAAATAATTATAAGGAAAACCTTTGAATTTAATTTACAACCTCTTAATAATTGTATCTAATATTATCTTTTAGATTTTTCAATTTAGATCATTTATGTACATTACATTAGTGGTGTAAATTGATATTTACTAGGCTTTTTTGACATTAATCCATGTAGGTTGATAATTAAAAGTATGAAAAGTAAATAAAACAAAACCCCACCGATATCCTTTTGAATTTTCTCTCAAACCTTAAACAAATGAGCTACAATAATTTAATTAAAATTCAACCATTGTCTCAAAATCCCATTTGGATTTTAGTGAGAAAGTTAGCAAAGCTTTTTTTTTTCCTTGCTTTTACATTTACTTTTATAGACGACTCATAATATTCAAACTCGTTTTAATAGAACGACATGATTATAGTGGTGATTGGAAGCTTTAATTTAAGATCGCTTAGGATTGAAAAACATTAGAAGATTAGAGTTAAATTCGAAGTTTAGTCTCCAAACTTTCAATTTTTTTTAATAGATTTTTAAACAATTTTAAGAAGTGTCATAAACCTCCAAACCCTAATAATTCTGAATTTTTGACTTTGTATTTAAAAAAGTCATCAAGTTTTCAGGTTTGATGTCTTGCAAGTTATTGACTTATTGATATTTCTTAACATTCACATACCTATCAAATATAAAATTAAAAGTTTAATGATGGTTAAAACACAAAATCTAATTTTATATAAATAATATATATATATATATATATTCATAATTTAAATTATATATATATATATATCATTAATTTAAAATTATACGTATTAAATATATATATATTGCAGATTTATACTAATTAGACAAAAAAAAATTGAAAATTTATAGATTTATTTGATATTTTTAAAACTAAAAAATTATTAAAGACATTTAAAGTTCAGAAGACTGCTAAATAGTAACATACAACATCAAAACGAAAACGTATACTTTAACCAAAAATCAATTGGACACTTGGATGAAAACTTTTATTATATATATATATATACATATATATATATATATATATATATAATTATATATATATTCTTAATCACATTCTTTTAGTACAGTAAAATGTTGGAAAATTTGAATCACTCATATTCATTTAACATTTAGGATGTGTTTGGATTACATTTTGAAATGTTTAATTTAAAATATAAGTCGTTTCGAAAGAAATTAGAGGGTTCGACAATTATTCAAAATAATTTTTCAAGTATTTAAATAAAAATGAGTTTTTTAAAAAATATTTTTTTCTCAAATCAATTCAAACGTATTCTTATTCATATTCTAAACCCCATTGTGGTCTCTCTCCCTCTTATTTATTTTGGTTTACAAATTCAAGAAGGGTAAAAAAAAAAAAAACCAAGAGAAGTCGTTTTCAAGAGTTAATTTGGATTGAGAAAAAGAAAAATCAATATATAAGAGAAAAATGGAAAGGGAAATATAAATAAAAGAGAGGCGTAGGTCGGTCCCCGGTGCGGCGGTACTGCCCTAACCCATAACCCAATACTCTCTGTCTTCTGATAAGGATGGAACTTTTTGTTTTCTTCCATTTTTTTTATTTTTTATTTTTTAATTTTTTATATCTTGTTTTTACCACACTCTTAAAATTTTAATTTCAATATTTTCTTTTTTTGGTTCAAAGATTCATCATCATCACCTTTGAAAACCAGACAGGCTTGAGAGGTCAATAATGGCGGTTGACAAAGAAAGAAGATCAATTTGGTGAAAATATTTAAAGTGAAAACTCTCTGAATTGTTACTTCACTATCTAACTCATTTTTTTCTTCTCTCTCCCTCTTGATGAATAACACATAAACGTTATTATTAATTATCATTACTATTGTTATGGTTGATTTTTTCATCTCAACATAAATAACATAGTCAATAACATAATAAGATTTGGGTTAGAAGTGGCAACTTAGGATTAAGTGAGCCAAAAAAAGGGGACTGACTTGTCCATGGTCGAGACCGAGTTTCATAAAATACCTAATAGATCATGTCTTGTACATGCTCTGACTCGAGAAATCATTTTAGGTCTAGAATATGGCTAAGAGAAGGTACTCATGCTAGCAAAATACCAACCAGGACCAAGCCCATGTCATGATGCTCAACCTCAATCCCATGACCTACGTGGTTACCGAGCCAAAGAACCATCAAAAAGGGGTGTTATAGCCCAAGAAAGGTGGACAAGACAAAAAAGACAATTTGAAAACCCTATCCGAAGAGGATTAGATAACCAACGTCATAAATACATGGCAAAATTTAAAGAAAAAGTAAGTTTATTCTAATATTAGAATTTTTAAGCTTGGCCCCTCAACTTCCATACTTGTCTTTTTATTTGATCATTGAATTTTCAAAATTGTATGTCTTTGAATTTTCAACATAGTCTAAAATTGGTTAGGTCGTATATTTTTAATTTGGTATTTAATTGATCCTCATATTTGAATTTTTTAAAAAACTAATTGATATATTGAGTGTATAGAAATTTAAATGGATTGAAAATATCATTTTGATATATTTACTTGAATTTTATTTCATTTATAGTTCATATATGTTGAAATGTCATATTTTTAGTTTAAATAATATTGAATTAATTCAAAAAAATGTGGATTAGCCTTCCCAATTTATAAAGTTTGAAAATATTTTCACATGTCTATTTTGCATGAAAATTATTGTCCGTATTTTATCAATTAAATTTTAGTAAAAAATAATTTTGAATAATGAAATTTAAACCGTGTATTGAAAATATAATGATTTATTAAAAGTATAATAATAAAAAATGGATTTTCAAAATCCAATTTACATAGACTAAAATGTGGTATTTTAAATAATTGAATGAAAGACTAAAGTTTCAAATTTTATGTCGTAGTAGTTCATAAATTTTAAGATATATCAAACGGTTCAATAATCTATTAAACTAAAATTTAAAGATAATAAAAAGATTTATCACATACTAAACACCTATATGCTTAAATATAAATTTCGAATACTTTTAAAATACTAAACCCACATGTTTTTTTCTTTTTTTTTTTTTTGGTAAGAGGTAAAAAAAATTGAATGAAAAATAATTTGAAATGAGGACAGCACATAGAATTATCAGAGGAAATATGATTAGTGGAGACCCCACACGGTGTTTGGGTTTCAGATTATATTGGAAAAGTGGAGTTCGATCGATCTCCAGTTTGTACACCTATTTAATTATTTCTTCCTATATTTACTTTTTTGCTTACACATTTATGTATATTATTACCAAGCCCTTTTTTTCTCATTGAATTATAAAAGATGTCTTTGAATTTTCCTATTTGTTTACAAATTTTCTAAACCTGTCGAGTAAGATATAGTAAGAGATTTATAGTTCAAATCTTCCGTTCTTGATTTTATTAAAAAGATATTTTTATATATTTAAATTTTCATAAAAGTTTTTTATATTAAAAAAAAAACTTGAAATTGTTCAAAATTTTAGATAAAAATTGAAATATGAATTGGTGCTACAACAACCTATAACGAAAATTTAAATCACCATATCGTTTTAAGTTATCGCCACATAGTTCAAAGTCTCGATTTATGATCAAAATTCTAAAGGTTTTTTATTTTAACAATAGTTTCGAAAACATTTATAAAAGTTGAAGAGTAATATTATAGTTTTGAAAATATGTGATTATTTAAAAACAAAAAAAAAAAACAAAAAAAACAAAGTTTAAGGTATTTATTATAATTTAGCTGGTTCTTTTTGTGTGTTTATTGCATAGGGTTATATTTTCTATTTATATCAATATTACATAAACTCAAAACTTATTAAAATTATAATTTTCTAACTTCGCTTGGTATGTTTTTTTTTTTCCATCGTGAATTGCATCATTTTATTTTTTCTTCAATGCACAACGTATCAAAAATAAATTAATTAAATTATGCTGCTTTGGGTGCCAATGTATAAGATTTTTTAAAAATACTAATATATTTGATAAGTTAAGTTATGCTCACTTTAACTAGTATATAAGATTTACAAGACATGCAATACTTCAAATTATCAACTCGGTTTTTTTCTCGGGAGAGTATGAGAACAAGTGTTAATAATAGGTTGATGGACAAATAATTTGCCGTCTTTAAATTTTGAAACACATATCAATTTATACTTCCAAACTTTAGGAGTTGTATCAATTAAATCCTAAGCTAATAATTATCTTAATTTAGACTAAAAAGTTTTGGATTGTATAAATTTAAACCCCAAACTTTTATAAGTTTACCAATTTAAATCTTGAACTTTCCTAAGTATATCGATTTACACCTTCTTTTAGATTTACTTTAAAAAATGTCATGCAAAACATTTAATTTTTTCAATTAAACTTATAAATTGTTATAGGGGAATCAATTTAGAACTTTTATTGGGATTATATTTGAATATCGTCAATGCATAAGTTCTTATGTGTGTATAGACTTTTACCGATGTTGATTTAACAAAATTGACGATTATAATTTAAATGAACAATTTTCAAATAAATCTTAATTGAGAGTCTAAAATTGATTTGCTTATGTAAGTTTAGAGATTTAATCTATAAAATTATAAATCTCACACAATATTTATCCAAATAAATCATAATTGATGGTTTTAATTGATACATTTATAAAAAGTCCAAGGTTTAAATTGATATAATTATTAGTTTAAGGTTTAAATTGATACAATCCTAAAGTTTAGGGGTATAAATTGATATTTGCCCTAAATTTTAATAATAGTTTACATTTGGCTCTCTGCTTTTTAAATTATTTTGTTTTTAAAGTACTGTTTGGTAATCATTTCATTTTTTGTTTTCGGTTTCTGAAAATTAAGTTTGTTTCCTTCTCATTGCTTACAATAATTTGTATCTTTGTTAAGTACAATGGTTGAATCCTTAGTCAAATTTAAAAAACAAAAACAAGTTTTTAAAAGTAATTTTTTTTAGTTTTCAAATTTTGGGTTGGTTTTTTAAATCATTGGTAAAAATTAAGTAACTAGGGAAGAAATTTGGAGGTGAAAGTAGTGTCTATAGGCTTAATTTTAAAAACAAAAACAAAAAATCAAATAGTTATCAAATGGGATCTAAGTAATTTCTAGATTAATTTTCATTTGAGGCTTAAATTTTAGGACATTCAAATTTTAAAAACAAAAACAAAAAATCAAATAGTTATCAAATGAGATCTAAGTAATTTCTAGATTAATTTTCATTTGAAGCTTAAATTTTAGGACATTCAAATTTTAAATTTTACCCTTGAACTCTGATATAGGTTCAACTTGATCATGGATCTTTCCCATTTACAAAGTTATCAAGAGTAATGTTATGTTTGGTATTGCGCTAAGTGGGTCAAAAAGCCATTTGAAAAAAATCTTAACCGTTTTTTTTCTATTTTTGGTATAATATATTTCAATTAAATTTAAAATTACTTTTGAAAACATGTTAATTGTACATCTACTTTAAAAGTAATGGATTCTCCTAAAATCAGGTAAATTTTTAAATTAATATTTAGTTTTCAATTTTATACTTTAAAAATTAGATTTATTTTACATATTTATCTATTTCTCACATAATCCTATTTTCTATTTTTCTTGAGTTAAATACATCAATTTTAAAAAAAGTATACAATATTGATTTTTTTTTAAATAAAGCTATTTTCTTTAATATTTAAAAATTAATCTATAACAAACAAAATTTTACCATACTAAATAATTATTTAAAATTTTAAGTTACGAAAAAAAAAGTTGATTATGAGTCTATTTTGGTTATTAATTTTTTTTAAAGAAAATCTATTTTAGTTATTATATCTAAAATAAGAGTTTTCATATTTATTTAGCAGACACCTTAACTTACTTTTTCAAGTTTAAGCTAAATCTACCCAACATTATTTTACTCCTAATTATTGCCAACTATTATTTTAAAAACTACAGCAAAACCAAACAAAGACTAACAGATAATAACTCTGGAGTTTTGAGGTGGATTTTTCAAATAATTTTAACACAACCCGAAAATTAATGAAAATTAATTTAATAATAATATATTTGATTTTTTTAAATTAATTAATAAAAAATCGATACAAATTGCTAAAAGTAAACATTAACGAAAACTCAATGATAAAGTGGTAAAATCTTGAACCATGTGGACTAAATGGAATTTCAATCCAAAATTCAAAGATAAAAATACAATATTTTGAAAATTATATGCCAAATTGATACTAAACTAAAAAAATAATAATGATAGCGATGTAATATTTTCAAGTATACGAATTGATTAGAAATTATATTCGAAACTCAGGCATAAAAGAAAAGGGAGCTAACTTCACCAAAACGACAGCGTTTGTCATGTGAGGAAATGGATAGAAAGGTAAGTCTCAACCGAACCACCAGCATGGCATTCAATAAGTCCATATTCTTTAGATATTAATTAAAAAATCCCACGTGACTTTCATTTACCCTTCTAAAGTGGAATTAATTCAGCTCCATTAATTAATGTTGTTAGGGGAAATTATTTCAAAATTCTAGAAGGAAAAAAAAAATGTCGTGATTTTGGTAAGATATTTTCATTTTTGGCATCTTTTTCTTATTTCTTTCTTTTCAAAAAAAAAAAAAGGAAAAAAAAAGACTTTTTCTTATTTCTTTGGGTGGGTTTCAACCTTTCAAAATTAAAATTGCTTCTTAGTCTGAATATGAAGAAATACTTTTTTCATACTCTTGTTTCATTAAATAATAATGTGAATCCGCAAAAATTAAAATGAAAAATGAATTGTGGGAAATAAAACTTTGATGAGATAACTGTGGTGAATTATTTTCGAAATTATAATTCCTATAATTTAGATAAATAATGTGTTTGTAAATAAATGTGTCATTAAAAGGCTTAATTGAGATTACCAGAATAAATATTCATAATTTTGTTTTTCATAAAATTATTCTATAATTCTATATCTTACCAAATCTATTGTGATTAAAGGATCTAAAGTTAATCAACAACAATACGAGTTTAGCTCAACTCATTAAAACATTAAGTTAACCAACTAAGATGTCAAAGATTTGAATCTCACTTCCAGATGTTGTTGAACCAGAAAAAAAATAAAAAGAAGCTTATTGATAATGTGATCAAATCCCGCATTAACTAGATAATAAAATGATCGTGGTTACATAAGTGAATATAAGTATATCTTCGGTTACATAAAATATTTTGGGTGAAACAAAAAATAAAATCATAAATATAATGGATTTATATTATAAATATAATGGATTTTCTCTTATTTAACTGATGTGTAGCTTTGATTGCATCCCAACAAATTCAATTTATTATATCATTGAAATTAATTATACGAGCGTACAACTTGATTGATATTTTAGAATTCATTTTGAGTAAACCTCTAAACTTGATCACAAGAAAGTCTCCATTTTTTTGTTAAAAAAAATCAACTATAGACAGAAGTGATAATCAAACTATCGAATTTGAGATGATAATTGACATGTTACTAATAAAGATACACTCGAATTTGCATGAGTTTCCAAACATTCATAGAGACCTACAATGTAACATCCCGAAATTTTCAGGTAATTTTCATTAAATTATATTACTATATAAATTACAAATATTTATATATAATTTTTTTAAAAAATGGGGATAGGTCCCTGCAGGGACCCGTTTTCCCGACGAAGAATCCCCGTCCCCGTCCCCTCCTTCAATTGGGGGGACGGGGAAGGCGAGGAGGGGGACAGGGATGGGGAGTCCCCCCACCCCGCCCTAGCCCCGTTGCCAACTCTAATAAATACAAACATTTACTTCATTCCAAAGGGAGGTCAATTAGAGAGAAAAATCCTATAAGACAATTTCATTCCAAAGACAACTTGTATTTTTTTCCAACAAGCATTCCTAGAAGTTAGATAAGGGAGGTTGATTGCTTGCAAAGTTTTATCTAACTCAATTCAAGGTAAGTGATTTTCTATTGGAATGCCCTTGAGTTGAACACTCAAATAAAAATGTTAGCTAGATGATACCATAAAAGCATGCTAAAGATTGATTGGAAGGATTTGCTAAACTATGTAATTTTAAGCTTCATTATGAGTATGTTGGAAAGTCGTGGACTATGACTTTATGTTTAACCCTCTTTGACTGTTGTGTGCATGCTAGGCTAAGGGACGATAACCATTGACTCTCCTATCGAGCTGTGTACATCTTATATTAGTAAACCTTCAGGTTCACCACTTATGACTATTTCGGTGTCCCTATGGGATCACCACTATTGCTATGATTTGTTCCTTTGGTTCACACTTATGACTGATTTGGTGTTCCTACGAGAGCACTACCTATGCCATGTCATGCTATGCTAAGCTATGCAATATTATGTATATTATGTCAATGTTAGGTTAGGTATAACAGTTCACACAAATGGCCCTATCACGGGGTCACTTACTGAGTATTTTTTATATTTAGCCTTTCTTAATTTATACTTTTCAAGTAAGGATAGGAACGGAACGATGAATGACCAGAGGGACCCATAACCGTGCCATATGGGACATGTAAATCGCTTCCTCTCAATTTACATTTCTAAGCTATTTAAAAGTTTTGATTTGAAACTTGATGTTGGTCAAATTTTTATCTGTTTAAGTGTTATTCTCCTTAGTTATTTTAGGGCCTCCGAACAAAGGTTTTACTTATTTATTATTTATTAACTTTCTAGTTTATTTTGGAAAACTATTTTTATTGTTTTAATGAATTTTACTCCAATGGTCAAAAATGTGTTGAATGTAAATGTGTAACTATGAATAACGACTCTTGTCAGAGTACTCGAAAGGTCGAATCGTTACATACAAAGTTTATTATCAACATTCACACGACTAAACAATCGATTTAACTTAAGTTTTATACTAGAATTTAAATGTAATCATTCACAATTTTCTTTCAGAAAAAAATAACACTTGATTAGTTATGAAAATTGCAGTCCATAAAAGATAATTGGTCAAGGAACACACTTTCTAAAAATAGTTATAAATGTTTAAAATGAAGTGAGACCGACAAGTTTTATTTTTAAATGAGCAATACTCATGTGCTATCTCTTTAATCATAAAGGGAAAAAAAATTATGGATTATTTTTAAATATAGCGAAATGAGTTTTACCATTTAATTATTATATACTTTGAGTATTCTTCCTTCGACAAAAACAAATTAAAGAGATCGATAAATGATTTGTTTGGATTTTTAATATATTTTAACGTTTAAATCGAGTGATTGAATATCTAATAATAGCCCTTTCATTTTCCAGTTCCTCATTATTATATGCTTCCAGCTCATCATTTTTTTTTTCTTTTTTTTGACAACTCATCAATCTCATGGTTAAGTATGTGTCTATTTTATTGTGGGTTTAAATCTTATTTTAGTTTTCGAATTTATAGTCCCAAACTTTTAAAAAATGTTTATTTTAGTTCTTACTGTCAAAATTTATTAACTCGGATGAAATTGCGTCTAATATGTGTTGAGCAAAATGAAGGTGAAGTAAAATGTCAACAACCAACGTGATAAAGTACTAAATAACCAAAATCTTGAATACAAAATAACTTTTGGGTTTTATAGAAAATCGTTTTGCCACCTAATTCAAAATTGAAACTCTACATTTTTTAGCATAACTAACTTATTTGGCAGCCTAATCATCTAAAATACAAGATATATCATTATTTTTGTTTTAAAAGTTAACAAAGTTTTAAAAGTAGGGACCAAAGTAAACATTTTTTAAAAGTTTAGACACTAGAGTAGATGTTTTTAAAAGTTTAGAGAACAAAATAGAACAAGTTTCAAAATTCATGAACCAAAACAGAATTTAAACCTTTATTTTTTTTTTTCTAAACTGTATTATAGACCTCATAGGGTATATATGAGAATTTATAACGTCACTCGAGTACAGACTATTTTTATTCTACATTTGACGCACCATTGGGCGATTTTATTATTTAAATTTATAGGTTGTAAACAATTCATAAATATATATGACAAGTAACTAATGGAGATAGTATGCTTTTTTTTCATACTATTAGAATACTATAAATATTTTGTCTTGAAGTGCCTATAATGATAACGATAATATATTTTTAATTACAAAAGTACATATTTAATCATTGAAAATTCAATTTAGGGAGTGTTTGGTGCGTAGAATTCAGTTAAGTTGAGTTGGTAATTATTATAGGAGGAGAGTAATTGGGAGAGTTGATGCGAATAACGAGCTGAGAAATGTGAATTAACGCGAATAACGAGGTAATAAATTTCTTTAATAACTAGTGAATCAAATGATGGGTGAGTTTTTTTTACCCACCCAACCCAATCCAAATTGGGGGCCAAACACCCCCTTAGTCTATATTTTGTCCATGAAGTTTCAAAAGCAACATGTTTAATCATTAGAGTTTTCAAAATATGTTTAGTAATCAATTAATTATCTGCTGACTCTATTTAGAACCATTTTAAAACTTAATTTCAATTTTTAGATGCTAAAATATAATAAAATTGAAGAGAGAAAAGATACTATCAACACAAACGTTTAAAATTCTTTGGATTGATAGTATTTGGGGAGTTTGTCACTCTTTAAAACGACATCAATACAATTCATGAGATGAGAATTCGTTTCACCCTAAGTTGAAATGGATTTGTTGGTCATTTGTAAACTTATTCAGAGATTGAATAATTTTAACGATGAAATATTAGACATTGTGGACGAAATTCAAGATCATTATCAATAAGACCACATAAAAATGATTTTTAATTATTCTCATAAGTAGCAACATAATCGCATATAATTTAGTTAACCACTTGAAAGTGTATTGAGACCGAAAGTCATATTAGGAGATTAATCTTTTTGTAAGCTTTCGAGTGTACTAAAGAAACATAAAATGAAATTTAAAGCTAATAATAATCACATCTAAGTGGCTAACTTATAGATATGAGTGTGTATAATTTGAATTGATAAACATGGTGTAACATGTAACATGCCATAGTCTATAAAGATAATCAATTATTGGCTCACTTTGAAAATGAGTCATATCAGATATTTACTTTAGAAGAAACGACAATTTTCCAACGTGGAATTTATCCATATGATAACATTCTTGTTTTTATAAAATTTCCTCACTATTTTCCTCTTTTTGTAAAAAGTTTCAAACAAATTTGTCCTATACTTAAAATTTGATTAATAATTGGAAGAAAAAATATATATACTATTTCCAATAAACAAGTAAAATTTATCAAATCTGTCCACTCATGACTGGTCCCCAATGGCCACGATTTTCCATCTTGTTCTGAATTTCAGACTTTCATTAAAAAAAAGAACTGCAAATCGAAGAATGGTCAGGTGAAAGAGACGAAATCAACGATCCAGCCGATCGATCCTCCATTGGTTCCGGCGAGTCCTCGCCGGAAATACAGCAAATCAGCACCTCTCATTTGGGTTCGCCATTAAAATCAGTGGAGGATGAAGAAACCCTTAATTTGGGTGATTCCACTTTGCTTTTGGTTGGCTTATAATGGAGTTGATGCAGTCTCAAATCAGCCCTACAGAACGGCTTTTCACTTCCAGCCTCCAAAAAATTGGATGAACGGTAAAGATCTCATCAAAATCTGTAGTTTCATTTGGCATCCCCCCCTTTTCTCTATTTGGAAATGACAATTCACCCTATTGATTCATTTTCTTGACGTTTTTTGTTGGGCTTTTTTTGGCTGATGATGACCCGAAGATCCCAATGGTACAGTAATTCCCCCAAAATTTATTCATTATTTCCCTCTTTTAGCTGTAGACAAGTTGTAATGAGTCAACAATTGCAGGGCCAATGTATTATAAGGGAGTTTATCATCTATTCTATCAGTACAATCCTTACAGTGCAATTTGGGGTAACATTACATGGGCCCATTCAATATCATATGATCTTGTTGATTGGATTCATTTGGAACATGCTTTGTCTCCAACTGAACCTTATGAAACCAATGGTTGTTGGTCTGGTTCTGCTACAATTCTTTTGGATGAAAAACCAGCTATCTTATACACTGGAGCCAACTCTAAAAACCAGCAATTTCAAAATTTAGCTCTGCCTAAGAATGAGTCTGACCCTTTACTGAAAGAGTGGATTAAATCACCTCAAAATCCTCTGATTTCCCCTGTTGATGACATTGAACCTTTGAATTTTAGGGACCCAACTACTGCTTGGCTTGGCCCAGACAGGTTATGGAGGGTCATCATTGGAGGGGAGATTGGTGGTCGTGGAATCGCGATTCTGTATCGTAGTGAGGATTTTGTGAATTGGACTCGGAGTAAGAGTCCGCTTCATATATCGAACGAAACTGGGATGTGGGAGTGCCCCGATTTTTATCCAGTGAGTATCAATGGGAGTAATGGACTTGATACTTCTGTTCAGGATGGGTTAATCAAGCACGTACTCAAGGCAAGTTTTAATGATGCTGATCACTATGTACTGGGGAGTTACATACCAGGAACGGACACATATTCAGTTGAGACCAACTTCTTGAGCAATGGCTCTGATATGCGATACGATTATGGGAAATTCTATGCTTCCAAATCGTTTTATGACAGTGGTAAGAAGAGAAGAATACTGTGGGGATGGATAAAAGAATCAGACAGTGAAGCTGATGATACTACCAAAGGATGGTCTGGCCTTCAGGTAATCCTTTGTCTCCGTCTCACCCTTTATTAATTTGATTGAGCTGACTCATAGTGCTGAATCTTCTGATATGAGTCTCTTGTTTACATCAATAGCTCATTGTATTTCAATTACATTCATTAGTCAATTCCTAGAAGTATATTACTTGGTGAATCTGGAAGACAATTGGTACAATGGCCAATTAAAGAACTTGAGAAACTACGTACAAAGCAAGTGAGTTTTGATGATGTAAACCTCAAGAGTGGTTCGGTGTTCGAAGTCCCGGGCCTTACAGCCGCACAGGTAACCATCTGGCTAATTCATTGTTTCAGAATTTCAAAGATCTGAATTTCCCCCCACAAACTAACTCTCAAAGAAAACCAGAAATGTTGGTTGAAGTAATGATATCATTTTCACGTGTTTCCTGTATACGAAGGCCGATATCGAAATTTCGTTCCGCTTATCTGGTCTTAAAGAAGCAGAAGAGATGAATGTGAGTTGGATTGATCCACAATTGCTCTGCAAAGAGAATAAAGCTGTGGGGAAAGGCACAATTGGACCATTTGGCTTGCTGGTTTTGGCTTCCAAGGATTTGACAGAACATACTGCAGTCTACTTTCGAGTATTCAGAAAGCAATATGACAAATACGTGGTGCTCATGTGCAGTGATCAAAGCAGGTTTGTTAGTTTACATATTGTTCAAAATTTCTTCTATACTGCTTGAGCTGTTATGACTGAGGCGGCAGAGTCACGATTTCAACAGGTCTTCTCTGAGGGAAGGGCTTGAAAAAACCACTTATGGAGCATTTGTCGACGTAGACCCTCTTCGTAAAACGATATCCTTAAGAAGCCTGGTACGTTGATTCACATTTTAGATCCATCCATCAGAATAGAAAAAAGAAAATGAGAAAACTGTAAGGATATTCCCTTACAATGTGATATTCAAACAGATAACAGTGAAATACAGGGGAAGAATCCGAAATAACGCATGAATTAAGAACAATAAAACTACAGTCAAACACAAGAGGGCTGCTCTCTCCCACACATGAACCACCATTCATACACAAAACACAAGATAACTAATCCTAGCCAAAACGAAAGCTTAAATACCGACATTCCCCTGAAACATGTACAACCGGGAACCACAACCCGCTAGCACCCTGTCTGGGGTGTAATTGTAATTCCCTTTATGCCCCTTCTCTTATACACCTTCTTGATTGGAGGCCTAGCAAAAACACTTTGCAAAAGACACAAAAACATTATCAGTTGATTGTGATAGTCAGTTTTCCTTCGGGTTTGGGTTCTAAGGTGTTTATGGCAACAGGCTACTGCAAAATTTTGTATAAATGATCAAATATACAAATAGTATCGCTCTCTTTCGGTATCCTCTTAATCTATATTTAGAAGAACAAAAAAATAAGATGAGCATTTTTGGTCATGTACTCATTAGACAGTATTGCTGTATGTTATCTTGTTCATTGGGTGGAATGATCTTTTTGTCTTGCCGTTTTCAACTTTATGTACATTTAATCTCTAAAGTAATCGTCCAGTGAATTCACATAGTATCAAAGAACAACTGAGTTCAAATCTTGGCAACATTCTGTTTCCTATTCGTTTATTGCTAGTAGGTTCACTTGGTGTACTCACACATGAGAGAGCCAAAGTAGACTTAATAAGTTTGGAGTTAATATGTTGGAGTTAGTAAGTTTGTGTTTGAGGTGTGAAGTTGTAAGATGAAGTTTCTTGATAAATGTGAAAAGTGAAAAAGGAGGAGAAGGTGGAGTTACATATAAATGTGAAAAGTAGAGATAGAATGGAAGATAAAGTTCATCAAAAAAGGTGAAAAGTAGAAAAAGAGGGGAAGATTAAGTTACTTAATAAATATGCATACTTCAGTAGTATTTACTATTGAAGTTGAGTTATTTACACCGACTTTAAGAAGCTTTTGAACTGTTGATATACACTAAACGGCCCCGAGGGATGTTAAAACTGTTGATATAATTAAATTTATCGTAACCTATCAACCCAAGTTTTTAAACTAAATGATGATTTAACATAGAATTAGAGTAGAATGTCCTGTGTATTCGAATTCTTATACTGTCATTTCACCCCATTTAATAATGCCGTCTACTTATTAGGTCTTCTACAAATTTTTGAGTCCACAAGTGAAAGGGAGTAGTGTTAAGACTGTCGCTTGTTCAACTTTCCGATATAAAAACCCTAATGTATTGGTGTTGTATTTTGCAGATAGACCATTCTATCATTGAAAGTTTTGGTGGGGATGGGAAAGCCTGCATCACTGCAAGAGTGTATCCAAAGATAGCCATCAACCAAGAGGCCCATCTTTATGCATTCAACAATGGAAGTATGGATGTAAGAGTTTCAAGACTAAATGCTTGGAGTATGAAGAAAGCCCAAGTTGTTTCCATCCAAAAGAGAAGAAAACCATCCATTGGTTGATATCAAAATTCCAACCTTTTTTAGGTATCATTTTAAACAATAAAGCACACACATATATATTCTTTTTAAACAGAAAGTTAGAATCATTAAAAGACTTGATTGAAGTGCAGTAGTGAACAAATTGCTATAGTTGTGTTTCCAATTATGCTACAAGTCAAAAAAGCAAAGAATACAACAGATTCCCAAAGCAAGTGAAGCAAATGATAAAAGGCAGATGTAGAAGATAGAGTACTTTTTGTTTAAGACAAATGGCTAAAAACACCCCTAAAGTAGGGTTGTAGTTGCAATTATATTTTTATGCTTTCGATTGTAAAAATTGGGCCTTTAAAGTTATGTAAGTATTAAAATTGGACCCCAAGCTTACATAATTAATTGTAAAAAATGTAAAAATTGTATAAGTTTGAGGGTTCATTTTTTTATCATTTGGGAGTCTATTTTCTACAATTATTGTAAGTTCGAGGGACTAATTTCAACACTTTAAAGAAGTTTGAGGACCCAATTTTATAATGAAACTTTGTAGGGTATAATTGCAACGACCATTACACTTCATGGGTGGTTTTTGCAATTTGCGTTTATATATATATATATATATAATTTAACTCATATTATTCCAACACAACATATAAAACAACACATGTGACAAGAATTCCTTGTCTAACAATTGAATTCATGTATTAGTATTTAGCAGAGGCAACAATGTTCCCAAAGCAATTCAAGGAACATATCCACTGGGCCTCACACAGTGGGCTTTATAAATATTTTGACCCAACTATTTCCAACTTACACAACAATATGCCAAATTTGATCCTCTCCAATCCCAAAACCAAAATTCCCCTCTTTTCCCTTAACACAATAACATACAAAATTTCTTCAGTAAACCAAAGAAATTTTATCTTCAAGACGGGACGTAAATTAACTCGACAAAGAGATAACGTGTAGTCTAAGGTTAATAAAAAGAAGAAAAGAAGAGATTCCATGACAATGACAAGATCCAAAAGGGGAAGACATTATTGTAAAGAAGGGGGTTGGAATTTAATTAATGGGACATTATTATAAAAAGGAAAAGTAGCTAGGAAGATTGAAGAACCTAAAATCCTAGCATTAAGGAAGTGAAAGTGGGGGAATGAAGACATTATATTATATGGGCTAGTTGTTTTGTTGGTTCAAATTTCGCTGTCATTAGGATGAGTTTGATGACCAAAAAATACAATTATTTAATTTTATTATATGGTTTTATATGTTATTTGATGTGAAGGGAAAGTGCTAGTGGTGGGAAATATTAAATTAACTATTTTGAATATCAATAAAATATGCAATTTAAAAAACCCAATAATTGGTTACCATATTTTCTCTTTATTGTGGCGGTATCTTCATTAGATTCTTCTTACGTTATGCTTCCAAAGATTCCATTTACACCAACCGTGTTTAAAATCACCCACCACTGCATGTTCGCCACGTGGATCTCACGATCTGACAGACACCCCAAAATGCACTGTTTTCTTTGGTGGGTGACGCTGTTGTCATCACCCAAGGGTGTCGTTTCCAAGGGGAAGGGGGAAAATAAATCATTATTTTATTTTAAGTAGATTTAAATGATTAATAAAGAGATAGTGGAAGATTTGGGACCCACTTAATTACCCTTAATTATCATCTCCTAATACTCCCCTCTTCTTCTAGTCTTTTCCTTAATTGGGATACAGAATTAAAGTGAATGTAATTCCTATCCTAAAAAAATACCTTTCAAGTCCAAAAGTTTTAGGTATAGATTTCAAAATGATACTTCAGTTTTGTGTTTTTATTTCAGTTTAATCCTAATATCTTCATGATTTACCCATATATTTTTTCATTAAATTCTCACTTTTAATATTTGTGTCAATGTTAATAATAAAAAAAATTATTAAAAATGTTTAAAACTAATTAAGAATATTTACATCCTAATTATTTTAAACTAATTAATTTAAAGATAATATCAAATATCACTCATATTAGTGAAAATCCAAAGATAAAATTGTAATATATTAGAACGATGACTCCAAATGAAAACTAAACTTAACAACTCAAAGATAAAATGTAAAACTTTGAGACCTAAAGATTAAATGAAAATTAAATGAAAAATTTTAATGTGATCTTGGCCGCCATTACTGTTTGTATGTTTAATTATAGATTTTGGATTTTTCCTCTAGATTTTTGAAGAGATTAATAGACTTTTTAGAAACTTCTCTCCCTTTTTGTTCATGATTCTTTTTGTATTTTTTCTCTTTAATTTCTTGTTCTTGGTGTTTTGTTTTCTATAATTTGTAGTTGAGAAACGCATCCACAAGTCTATAATAATTCCATTCGTATTTCTATAAGCATATATAAGTCTCTAAAAGTTAACTACCATTCATTACGTACACAATACATGTTTTAATTTGTTTTGGATTACAAGTTGGGTAAGAAAAAGTTTATTTTTAAGGTTAAATAAAGAATGGATCAAAATTAGCAATAAGTTGTCGGTCGAGTATAGAGGAGTATCTCGATTTTTAGATGTGGCAAAGTTTCATGCTAATGATTCTAGACGAACAAGATGCTTATGCAAGAATTGTATGAATTAAATGTGGGAGTCATTGGGTGTGGAGTGACATCTATTAACATATAGAATATCTCCCTTATACTACGAATGGATATATCATGGAGAGCAAGTCAACTTATCTAGAAGTTTTGAAAGACATACAACTTATCCAATACATAATGATGAAGAAATTAAAATAGAGTGTAATGTTGTTGAGAAAAATGAAATGTTGTTGAATCTTATAAACGATCTACAAGTTTCAATTGAAAAAGAAGATGCAAATGAAGAAGGGATCGAGAATGAAATGTCCTATAATGGTCAAGAAAGAGATACCACAAACTTATTTGAGGATTTAATGGTTGAAATATATAATGAACTATACCCTGGTTGTTCACAATTTTCGTCCTTGAACCTTTTAGTAAAGTTGATGCATATCAAAATTCTAACAATTGGAGTAACAAATCGTTTGACATGTTATTAAAATTGTTAAAAGCAACGTTTCCAGCCGACATCGTCGTACCTACTTCCTTTTATGAAGCTAAGCGAAAATTCGTGACTTAGACCTAGGTTATGAGTCTATTTATGTATGCAAATACAATTGTGTATTATATTTGAAAAAATTTGCAGATTTATAATAATGCCCAGTTTGTGATGAGTCTCGGTACAAAGATCCCACATAAGGTATTACGAAGGATACAACAAACGCTCAGTTAAACCTACAAGATTTGTAGAAAAGAAAGAACTTACATAGATTTGTAAAGCCACATGCAACGTACACATTAACTAATAGTGAATGGATTGCATTTTGTAAGTTTTTTAAATCAGTGAAATTTCTTGATAAATTTGTGTCTAATATATCACAATGTGTGAATGACAAAAAGATAGAAAAATATCGGGGTTGAAAACACACGACTGCCATGTTTTGTTTCATAGATTGCTCCCTATTGGTATTCGAGCATACCTAACGAAGAACGTGTCCACTACTATTATTGAATTGTGTGCATTCTTTCACAATTTGTGAATTTGAATGTTTTGTGGGATGGATTGAGATTAGTTATTCTTTTGGAGTTCAACTTGTAGTCTTTGTGCGTTTGTGGAAGTTTAAGGTTGAGAACACATAGTTTTGAAAGTGTGTTGATTTTCTTTGTTTTGTAGGATTGTAGAATTTTCTTTGTTTTATAGGATTGTAGGATTGTAGGATAGTAGGATTTTCTTTGATTTGTAGGATTGTATGATTTATTTTATGGTTTTTGTTTGTTTTGTAGTATGCGGTTTGGAAATGTTGTTGGAGATGCTGTATTGGAGATGATGTTGAAAGTTCTTTCTTCTATGTATTTGTCAAAGACATATTTCTTTTGTATATCATTTTGTTAACTTTTCTCTCTTTTGTGTAATAAAGAATACGATCAACTTTATTTGTTTGTTTTGTTCCTTATGTGAATATTTTTTATTTTCTTAATAATGTTATACATTTTAGGTTGGATCAAATTTTTTTAATAAAAAAAAAAAATTTTAAAAAAATGACCCTCAACGATGTTTATATATGCATTGAACTCTTGACGGCTTGAACTCCCAATGATTTTTATATATGCATCGAGAGTTCTAGATTACCGACACAGTATATCAAATGTCAATAGATGTATTAACTCCCGACGGTATATATTGTCGCGTCAAGAAATGTTCTCCCGACGCATATATCCTAACCAAACTCTCGATGACTAGTTTGTCGTTGGAAGTGGATCTTCCAACACGTTTTTACCATTTCCGGACGATTTTAAGCGTTTAGATAGAAAGTGAGAAGGAGAGAAAACACAATAGCTATGCTATATCACAAAACGTGCAACTCAACATTTGAAAAAATAAGAAAAAAAAAAAACCTTGACTTTAGTATAGAACAAATTTCTGCGAATTTGGTTCTGTTTTTTTTTTTTTTAAGAAAAATAAAATAAAATTTTACAAGTGAAAATTGTTATAAACAAAAATAACTTTGTTAATCACACAACCAAATTGAAGGAAAATAAATAATAACTCACATGTCTAATAAAATGACGAAATTATTCACTTTTCAATATGAAATCTTCGAACATAAGCTCCATTCAAGATCCATTATTTTTACCAAATATTTACTTAAGCTTCTTAAATCAATCCAAAAACTTAAATTAATAGTTAAAAGACAAATTTAACTATATATATCACTAAAAAGGACTTCATGACCTATAAATATACCTCTCATGATGGAGAAAAAAAAAATCCTTAGTGATACCAAGCTTGTCGTCTGACAATTTTCTTCTTTGTTCTTTCTTGGGCTAATTCTCTAAACATAATATCACAAACATGTGGTTAAAAAATAAAAAATAAAAAATAAAAATAAAAATGATGTTCGAATTGGGAGATATTTGTTCAATAATTGGAGAAATTGCTGTCAGAATATCTCAAGTACAGTAAGTACTACCACACTATTACCTCGTCATTGTCAAAAATAAACAATAATAATATTAAATTATTCATCTCTCCTTTAATCTAAACCACCCAAACACATATTCCCCCTAATCCCAACTTTTCACAACTAATATTCCTCATTCAAATTTTAATTAAATCTCATTTTACACCCAGTTTAAATTCTCTTACTATTATTTATTTATTTATTTTTAACCATATCCAGTAGATAAATTAGTATAAGAGAGAGTAGAAATGGAATGGAATAGAATAGATTACAAAAGTCTACACATTCAACGGTTCTGATTACGTAATAATTGATAAGGGACCCACTCCAGTCCTTCCCTTCCATCTACTACTCACACTCATACACCCACTCCTTTCACTTCATTCATCCTCATCCGACCACGTGTCACACCTACTCTCGCGAGTACCCTAAAAAAACCCCACTCGCCGCCACCGCCCTACCGGACTTTTTCCTCCACCTCCTTTCTGTTTCCGGCACCATCCAGATTTTTTTTTTTTTTTGTCAATTATTGATTTCACCAACAACCACAACCCAAATTTCAAAACCATAGATCCATTATTTTTTTCCTCATCCCTCTAATTTCAATTACAAAGGTTTTTTTTTTTTTTTTTTTTAAATTACAAGGATAAAATTTAGAAATGAAGGGCAAGTGAGTAATTTTAACTCATACCCAAAGAGCGCCGACTTCGACGAGCTTAGGTACAAGATGACCGCTGAGGTGGAGAGCTACGAGGGATTCAAGGCCGCCGACGAAGGCGCCACCGATGAAGACGGCGGGAGTGGCGGCAGGGACGGTAGTGGAGGAACAAGAAGAGAGAGCGTCGATCTCGTCGTCGTCTAATTCGATGACGGTGGGGTGGACGCCGATGGTGGCGAGGAGCTTCTTCATGACGTGGCACATGCAACAAGAAGTACGGCTGAAGATGATGACAGGGTGTTCGGAGATGAGGCGGCGGATTCGGGTCTCGGCGGATTCGGCGACGTCGATGGAGAGAGAGGCGGGGGAGGGAGTGGTGGGGGGCGGCGGAGATAAGTCGAGGTGGAGGAGGTCGTTGGAGCAGCGTCTTAGGCCTTGCATCGCCGGAGTAATAAAATTGAAGAAATAAAAAGAGAAATTGAGAGAGAAATAATTTTGTTATGTCAACGGGTGGAAATTGGAATGGAAGCGGGGGCTAAGGAAGGAAAGGGGAGTGGTTTTATAAAAAAAAACAGAGTGGACACTGCTTTTGCTCACATCATTCTTTCATCCTCTACTCTATTTTTTTTCCTTTTTTCTTTTCCTTTTTCCACTACCCATCACAAAATCAAAAGGTTGGTTTAAAGTATATTTTCTCTCTCATGCGCGTGTACAACACATGCTATCCAAATAATACAATTCTTAAGACTCCATAATCATTTTTTTTCCGATATTTTTAATAATGATATGTATCTTTTTTTACTACAATAATTCAATTCTTAACTAAATTAAAAAATTAAAATAATTTTTCGAAAGTTATTTTTTTTAGTTCTCAAATTTGACAATTTTTTAAATTATTGATAAAAAGTAGAGAATAAAAGAATAAATTTGGAGATAAAAGTATTGTGTTTAGACTTATTTTTTTTAAAAAAATGGTTACCAAAGACGTAAATTAATCAATTTTTTTAGATTCCATACACTAAAAAAAGTGGAATAGGTTTATGAACTTAAAAATGTCTAAATTTTCAAAAGGTTCTATTTGATCATTGAAATTTAAAAAATTCTAAAATATTCTTAAATTTTTAAGGCATGTTCGATAATCATTTCATTTTTTATTTTTTGTTTTTGAAAATTAAATCTATAGATATTATTTTCGCATCCAAATTTCTCCATTTCTTATCTACCTTTTACCAATAGCTTAAAAAATTAAATCAAAATTTAAAAACTGCTTTTAAAATTTTATTTTTGCTTTTTAAGTTTGGTTAAGAAGTCAACCATTGTATTGAAGAATGATGCAAATCATTGAAAGAAGTTAGGTGGAAATAGGCTTAATTTTCAAAAACTAAAAGCAAAATGGTGGTTACCAAATGAGACCTTATCACGTATGTGCTAACACATAGAATTGAAATGTCAAGACTTCAAATGATTTTTTTATCTTAACTACTATTATAGTCCATTTAATATCAAAATGTTTGTTTTGATTGTTGTACTTTCAAATTTGATTCATTTTGTTCTTGAAATTTCGAAAAGTAACCATTTTGATCTCTTAAAAATAAAAAACTAAAAACCGAATGATTACCAAACGGGCCTAAAAGCTACTTTTAGTTTTAAAAAATGTGGAAGTAGTATTTATAGGCTTAATGTTAAAAAAACAAAAAATGCCGCCCTAAAATGGTGTTCGGTAAAGTTTAATTTTAAATTAAAAAAAAATTAGTTATGATGTTTAGTAAATTATACTAAATTTGTGTAATTTAGTTATATGAATAAAAGTAGATTATCGTTTCAATTATTTTTTATATTTATATTTAATTTATGATTTAATATAATGTAATTATATGAGAATATATAGGATTTGAATTGCAACTAAATTATTTGATTTATTTTTTTATAAAATATTTTACTTAAAATTTTGTTATAAAAAATTAAACCAATTAAAATTTAGAATAAATGTGAGAAAATAAATCAATGTAATAAAAATTTAAGATGGGTAAAGAAAGATATTAAATTTTTAGGAAAACTAAAATCTAAAACTCCATCGAATAGCTCTATCAAGTTAGAACAAATTTAAAAAGTGATTTTAGATAGATAACCTAGGCGGTTAAAACTATCCTATAATCGCTTTTTAGAATTGCAAAAACAGTCCCAAACTAATTAGACTTAAGTTTAGAAAGGGTAAATTGGGGGAATAACATGGTATTGTGAAGTTAATTACGAAAAAATGATAAACTATTTAGGAAAAATGGTAAAAAAATTTATCTTCATTTGAATGCGTCTCCATTCTGTTTATTAAAAAAGAAAAGAAAAGAAAAATGAGTCGTCAAGTCGATCTGAATGTGTCTGCTTAATAGATGCATTCAGACATCCATTTCTGATATTTGAGGGCGTAGATGGCAGGTGACTTCATTGATCGTGTCGCTTTTCCACATTTTTGTCCGTCTCCACTTCGTATTCCCCCTTTAAAATACAACTAATATTTATAATTCCTTCATCTTCTTCACATTTTCTCCCCAACATCCGACAGGCCCCCTTTTCTTTTACCATCTCCTTCATATTTTCTCCCCCAAACAACCATCTTTTTATCATTTTCTTCATATTTCTCCCCTCATATTCGACATTCATCTCAAGTTTCACCATCTTTTTCATCTTTTTCATACTACTCTGTTTTAGTCACTAAAAAATTTCGGTGCAAACATTTTTCTTTTGGTAAGTTAAATTTTTTTGTTATTTAATGGAAGATTAAGTTTCTTATGATTTTGTACTTATTTTTTAATTATTATTTTGTTTACAATGGATATTAAAATATTGCTTGGTTGTGAAAAGCTTTGGGGATTATTTTGTTAGAATAAGTTGTAGATCTAACTAGAAGTTTAACTAAAGTTGTACTATTCATCATAATACTTAAAATTTTATAATGATTAAGAAACGAAGTTGCATGTCTATATAAGAGAATCCTTATCCATGATTTTTAGAAATATTGAAGGTTTGAATATCAAGTTCATTTTGGATTTTTTTATAACATTTACTTTGTGCTATATGCACTCTTATATTAGAATAAGTTGTAAATATAACTAAAAGTTTAACTAAAATTGTGCTATTCATCATAATATTTAAAATTTTATGATGATTAAAAAATGAAGTTGCATATCTATATAAGAGAATACCTATCATTGATTTTTAGAAATATTGAATGTTTGAATATCAAATTTATTTTGAATTTTTTGATAAGATTTACTTCATGTTATATACACTCTTATGTTAGAATAAGTTGTAAATATATTCATAATTTTAATGAAGGACTAAGTTTAATTTTTTTTAAGTAATAAAACAATATTTTAATATTTCATTTATGTTTTAAAAAGTATAAAATAAAAAATAATCACATAATCCCAAACTTTTTTCATTTGGAAATTTTACATCTTGTAAAAATTTAATTATGAAACGTGATTTGTTTTAAAAAAGTAATTTTAGTTTACGTACAAAAATTCGACATATATGAAATAATAAGGGATGAAAAATATTTTAACACTTAAATAAAATAACTAAGATTTTTTTTTTTTTGAGTATGCAACAAAAATGAAATAAGATTCAAGCTATACGTAATAAAATAAGATTTTAACGATGACGAGAGGTTGTTTGTGAAGACGAGCATATTGATATTATACATTATTGACGATGAAAGGTTGTTATTCGAAGATAGAAAGACCCAAACCCTCGTATCTTGAATTATCTATGAGCCGCATGATTTTATGGATTCTCATGTATGAAATTTATACAATTAGTTTGGTAACATATAACAGTATTAGTAGAACGATGATGACAGGAGACACACACTTTCTATATATTGCATAGAGAGTGTATGATTACACTACGGGATGTAGCCATCCAATTTGGATTTCTAATTAATGGAAGACCATTGATGGGGTCACTAAACTACAATTGGAAACAGGTATGTGTTGTCCTCTCAAGCGTAACAACGAATGACATCGTTCTTTGGGGATGTTGTCTTAGCCTGCCATGGCTAGGTGGTCAATTCAGTAATTTCACCCATCTACCAAATAATACAAATGAAGATTAACTCCAACATTCTGCTCGAGCATATATTTTCACATTGATTGGAGGATTTCTATTTCTCGATAAATCAAACAACATAGTGCACCTAATGTATCTTTCCCCGTTAGTAGATTTTTATGTTGTTTGGATGTATAGTTAGGGGGCTATATGTCTTGCATGGTTATATAAATAACTACGCAAGGGTGCAATTATAGATGATAAAGATATTATAGGCTCACTTTTATTGTTGTAGATTTGGTCTTCTGACCAATTTTCTCTTTTAGCATCTCGACGACTACACCGATACGAGAACAACTTGGGTGACAGACTACTTACAGTATGGTAAGCATTTTTACCTCATTACTGTTTCGTCTCCATTATGAAATACTAATAATTAATATTCAACTTGTGATTGTTGTGAATAGAATGACAATTTTTCTGTCATTGGAGCACCGACACATGTTCTACTACAGTATATATATATATATATATATATCTTGGATACGCTTATGCTTAACCAAGAAATATTGTATTCATTTATGTATTATATATTAATAATGTTTCAATCTTTTGGTTCACTCATATTTTGACGCATATATATGCAGATTACTCGGGAGTCATATAATCATCTCATCCAATTATTACCGCCATATTGTCTCGATGGTAGTGAGATATGGACATGTAGATGTCCATTCATATGCTCTCTTGTTGTGGAGTGGCATCGTGTTGAGGTAAATCAAAATGCTCCTATCTCCAAGCTCAGCCCACCCTCCTGTCAAAGACAAAACAAACAAAATCCACAGTTAGAAACGGTTAAGAGCTACAACAAAGTAGCTTCAACTGAACATCTTGTTATTTCTGTTACTGCAATAAACTAGTACAAATAACTAAAGCCCTATGTGATAAATGTGTGTAACAACAGAAAATATAACACTATAGAGGAAGTAAAGTTTGAGATGAAGTTTGAAATATATACTCATCTTTGTAGTCTGAAACTTGTAATCTTGAAGAGTTGAATGAAGTCTTGAAGATCCTTTCACAGTGGATGTAGGTGGATTATAAACATCGAACCACTTAATTCTCTGGGTGTATTCTTTCTTCCTCTTCATCATTTCAGGTGTGCATGCTTAAATCTTCTTGTTTCTAGCCATGAATCTTCACTGATTTACCTGCAAAACGAAAGAGACAGAGAGAGGGTAAAGAGAATTCGTATAACCCTATTTTTCTTTTTTGTTGAATGAGAAAGAAATGATAAACAACAAAAAGTTTTCTTACCATCTGGTTCACATTTCTTGAAACGTGGCACAACAATGTCATTTAAGAACAACTAGTTCTTATCTTCTCTTTTGGGTTGATCAGAAAGGTAAAGAAGATAGAAGACTTTTGAGCCTTGTTTTGTTGTTTTGTTGCTAGGCCCAATTAATAATATTTCTCAGCTTTATGATACAGATGCTTGAATCCATTCAAACGATCTACGAGGCAGGCATAAGCATGACTGGATTGCATATTTGGCTTCTCAAATTTCAATTTGAAAAAATCGACAAAAATTGGTTATTAATGGACCTCTTATTAACCAAGTGTATGGATGAATGAAATATCATGCAACGGAAGACTACAAAGTCAATAAGCACTTAAACTACATTTAATTTGAGTTTTGAGCATGCTTTACATATGATATTCAAAAGAGGGCTTGAAACACATATTACCTTTGAAGATTCCTCCACAAAATCAGCTGAAAAACTCCAAGGTCTCGCTTAAATCACCGAAAAGACTACCACCGAGACCTTCTCTATTATGCTCAAGCTGGAATGTGTGGTGGAACACTTGAACATTTTCAGTTGATGAGGAACGAGAGTAGGATTATCAATTCAGAACTTTTCTATTTTTCAATCTCTCGCTGGTCTTCATGCATGAAGCTTCTATATATAGGTAAAAACCATGCAAATGTATCAGGTTGCATGTTGGACATCCCCAGCTTGAAGACTAGTAATGGATCTTTGTGATATTCCATAATACATGTTAGTGAATTTTTCCTAAAATTGGAAAACCCCATTAACATAAAATGATTTCATAAAACCATTTTATTTAAAATAATTTTATAAAATTAATTAAAAACAATTAATTCAAATAAAACTAATTTTAATTGATTTTTAAATAATATTAATTTAATATCTCAATATTAAATTAATAAAATATTAATATCACCAATAAATCAATTTTATATTAAAATCAAAATTTAAATATTGATTGATTTTCCAATTTCGTTTAATTTCAATTAAAATAAACGTTTATAATTGTATCATATACAATCAATTGAAAACCTTAAATTCATACATCTATACTCAATTTGTTATTCCAATTTAATGAGATAATAGAGGGACCTCATGGACCTACAGATCATGAGCTCCAATAATTTATAATTACTCGTTAATCGAAATAATTATTATTCGTTAATTATCAAGACGCAACACTATAACTCGATAATTGCACTCTTCTCACTGTTATATATTTCTGTTCATATAAACCATAATCAGTAAGTCGATCATTCACAAATCGTTCGTAATCACAGCTAAGTCAAGATTACCGTTTTACCACTATGAATATATTTTGTTCCTTAAGTTTTCATTGACCCTCTAATGAACAATTTGATTCATAATACTTATGAATCAAGTCCTTTCTCTATCATGAGAAGGCGGGGCCCCGATTGTTCAAGACCTGGAATTGATACTGAAGAGAACAACCTATCTGCTAACCCTAAAACGAGTAGGAGTGAATTCCCATCTTGCAGGGCTATGTCCCCAGCTATTCATCTGGTCTTATCCCAAAATGGAAGGCTTATTGAGCAGTGTTGTTGGACTACTCTCACCCATGCAGATCAAAAGATAATCCCGAATAAATAGGAGTTCATAGTTAGCTCAGGATTAAGATCGAGTTATCCTAGGTTACTTAAGTATGAAATAGTCAGTTTTAACAGTAAACAGTTGTTGTAAAGAAAAGTGACTATTTCGTGGTCCAGTTTATATGCAAACTCATTGCATAGGATGCTCCCACTCACATGTCTCTACATGAATGATCTATGTATCACATCATTTGTATTACCTATACAAAATGGGCCGCATCCAATAGTGTTACCAGGATGAGATACTCAATTTCATCTATATACTAATAGACCATTTAGGTTATATACTATTAAATTGATCCTGTTTATGTCACTATATAAAGTTAAAGTATTCATACTATATCCATGGATATGTTTATTGGATTTTCATAATAGAATGCAAAATCAACAACTTTATTGAATAAAATACTCAATAATATTTTATTGATAAATATAATGTTTAACACGAATTGCGAGTTCTAGGACATTCCCAATAGTGTAAATATTGAGTTGGATATATTGAATGATATTCAACTATGAGTAGGCAATATACAACGAATGTAGAAGCATCATATCACTTGTTGGTATGAGTTTATTATTTACTAGGAATGTTTAATTTCATTGCTTAATTGCATATCAACATAATTTTGTAAGTAATTAACTTGTTTTTCCTTTATTTTTCAGTCTAATTTATCAAATATGACATTATCTGCTACAAGGGCCTTGTGTAGATTCACCTTTATATATTGAGTGCAATACTCGATGGTAATGTTCCAATTGAAGAACAAGATGATCCAGCAAGACATCGGGATGTTCCCAATCGGCCTAATGTTTAGAATGAATATCCAACAATCATACTCGATCATTCTATATATAGTTCCATGATATCATCCCCCTCGACATTTTAATTTTTTCCAACAACCCTTAGTACGTTGAGTATGGAAGAAGGGTAAACTTCACATGTTTGTCAAGACCGATTTAGGCGTAATAGAGGATCTTCTTCTGGTCATGAATAAGAACATTGTACTTGTAATCAAATTTAGATATTACTATGTGTCTCAATAAGATCAATTTAGGCGTAATAAATGATTTTCTTCTGGTCATTAATAAGAATATTGTAGTTGTAATCAAATTTATTGATCAAATTTAGGTATAAAAAATGTAATTTTAGTCTACAACTCAAGCACCTCAGCATCCTAAAGAACTTTGAAAAAAAATTATTAATGAACTGTTGAAAGTTAATATCCATGTTTTACATAAGTTCCCAACCATTAAAAAAATGTTGGTGAATGTATCTTTGATATATATATGATTGATATAAAGGTATTAATGGAGATTTTAAAATTTTTAAGATTTTTTTTTGGAACAAAGTAGAATTTCATAGATGGTGTACGTATATGGAAAATATATTTTTAAAACAAAGTATAACTTTGTAAATATTGAACATTATTTTTCATATATATAAAACACAATAACAATAGTTTGGAATTAAACGAATTTAACATTATTAAGATTAATATAGAGTATATCAAATTAATAAAAAAATAATTTTTTTTAATCAAAATAAAATTATTGTGTATATCAAATTAAATTGTAACATTATTACCGCTATAAAAAGCGAGAGTTGATTAATTTTATGTTAAAAAAATTAAAAATCCTATTATTAATTTTAAGGTTGAAAGAATTAAAAAAAAATTATTTAAAAAAAGGAATAAAGAAAAGTCCCGTCTTATCAATTTTCTTTTCTTTTTATAATAAATGCATGCATTCATGTCGTTTTTTTAAAAGAGACGTATGTAGTTTAATCGGTAAAAAAAAATCTTTAAAAAAAAAATACATTCTAATAAAAACAAAAAATTCACATTTTTTTAAAATACTTCGAAATCCACCCTTTTCCATAATTAGCTTAAAAACAAACGACTTTATTACTCCAGTAAACCCGTTTAGAAAGCTTAAGGAGTAAAGGGGTAGTTTTAAGGTAATACAATATTGCGATTAGAGGATGAGCGTGAATAACACGAGGGGAGGAGGAGCGTGGAAGATTTGGGGTATACAACGGTGGTTTGGAAGCAGCAGATATTTGCCCGTGCATTAGCGTGGGGAAGAAGGATCACATGGCAGTAAATGACCATGACGTCACTTTGACTTAGACGTCGAACGGTAAAGATTGCACCTTGACGTAACCAAAACATGAAACCCGCCCCAGAACTGCCACTCCAGTAATTTTTTTAAATTATAAAATTATAATTTTTTTTAAAAAAAATATTGATAATTAAAAAAAGAAAAAAGTAATCTGACGTGGACTACATGCGAACCAGTGGCACCGGGTCCCACCCCCACTCTCTCATGACATAATCATCGGAGAGAAGCTTCACTTTCTTCGTCACCATGACGTTACTTCTCTTACACGTGGCCTCCCCCATTTACTTCCCTCTCCTCATGGAGCAATCGTGGGGCTGACCGCAGACCCTCACGCGCTCACCGTGAAATTCAATTATTTTAATAATCCCCATTCCCATCTATCCGCGCCCACGTGGATTCCCAGCATGGTAAGTAAAATGTTTTAATGAGGCTGGCGTGGGCCCTACCCATAATCTCCACCCTTCAAAATCCACCGTCCATGGTGGCAACTAGTGTGTCTGCCATATGTCCATCTGATGATCGATCCATTACGTCATTTTGGGCCCCCACCCCCAATCAAAAACTTCTTCAGTTTTTCCTTTTCCTTTTTTTAAATTCCATTTTTTTTTAATTCCTAAATAATTCGATACATTGCATACTATATATATCTTTCTCAATTCCATTAAATTATCTCATTTTAATTTATTTACTACAACATTTTTTTCTTAACTCTGTGTCACGAGAGTGATATGAACGAAGTATTACTCTTTTTTAATTCTCGCTTAGATTTAATTTTTTTTAAATTGGCTTTTTTTTTAACACATTTTGTAAATAATAATTACAAAATTGTAATAAAATATATAGAAAATGGTACAAATCAACCATCAATTATGCAGTATGATACAATTACACTTTCTAGATTTTAATTTGATCAATTAGATAAAAGATGTCATTTGTTACACTTACATTCATTAACTTTTGATTCGATAAATTAACTCCATGTAAGTTGTTATTTGTTGTAGGCAATTTTTGTGTTAAAATTGATAATTATATATTTATAAAATTAAAATTTTAATATAATAACAACATCATTATTTTAATGACTGATCTCAAATGCTGCTAGTAATAGTTAACATTTAACAAAAGGTTGAAGAAAAGGAAAGAAACAGAGGAAGCAGAGACTGCAGAAGGAGGCAATTGATAGACCTTCAATTGATAGACCTTCCGTCTAGCGGCTGTTGTATTATGAAAGGCAATATATCTTCACATTATTCAGTGGCTATTCACTAACATCCTATTTAATATACAAACCCTAGAATCAAAAGGCAAAATAATAAATTGAATACATGGATAATAGAGTTCAAATGTCATAAAGTTATAGGTGAATTAATCTATTCACATAACAGAAATGGTTGGCCAAATCATCTGTTGAATGTCCTTCCAAGTAGGTTGATTTCTCCATCTATTTTGCTGACGTGTACATTTCTATCTTTGTCCTCAATATCCCCCCTCAAACGAGGCAGTAGTTCAACTACTCCGAGTTTGCGTCGTAGAGTAAAGAATTGACTACGTGTAAGAGTTTTAGTAAGGCAGTAAGCTATTTGATCTATAGAAAGAACATACCGAACATCTAGGAGACCTTGGAGAACTCTATCACATACAAAGTGGATGTCAATCTCAATATGCTTCGTTCTGGCGTGGAAAACAGGATTAACCGCTAGAGCACCTGCACTCAAGTTATCACACCACAATATTGGTTTGCTACGTTGGAGAATTCCAGTCTCCCCAAGAAGTTGTTGAATCCATATTATCTTCGCTGAAGCATGAGCAAGTGCCCTATACTCCGATTCAGTGTTAGAATGGGCCACAACTGACTGCTTTTTCGACGACCAAGATACGAGTGTGCCGCTACACAGTAAGCAGTGATGGACTTTCGGTCGTCTATGTTTGCTGCCCAATCAGCATAAAAAAAGGCTGAAATGGACAGATCAGAGGTTGGTTGTATACAAATGCCATTGTGCTTGGTGCCGCTAAGATACCGAAGAATCGTTTAACAGCAGTCCAATGGGTGTCAGTAGGACATTTCAGAAATTGACTAAGTTGGTTTACCATGAATGTGATGTTTGGCCGAGTGTTTGTGAGATATTGAAAGGCCTCGATGGTACTACGGTATAAGAAAGGATCGGTAAGGGGAGTGCCACTGCTGAGAGACAATTGTTTGTTCATTATGCTTGGTGAAGGGGCAGCCTTGAGGTCGAACATGTTAAGCTTGTGTAAAAGATCTCTAACATATTTTTCTTGGCTAAGTATGATTCCTTGTTCTAAATACTTAATCTGTACACCAAGGAAATAGTGAAGAGGACTGAGGTCTTTAAGAGCAAAACGACTATCGAGCAGAGTGACCAGCCGGTGTATAAGAGCAGTATCATTTCCAGTTAGAATCACATCATCCATATATACTAACAATAAAATGACGGTAGGTCCTTGGTTAAAAATAAAAAGGGAAGTATCTGACCTTGCATTCTTGAAGCCCCAAGGCAAGAGCTCGTCTTTAAGAGTGTTGTTCCAAGCCCTAGGGGCTTGTTTGAGGCCATAAATAGCCCTATTTAGTTTGCACACATGTTGAGGATATTGAGGGTCAATATACCCGGGTGGTTAGCTCATGTATACATCCTTTTGTAACTTGCCATTTAGAAAAGCGTTGTTGAAATCAAGATGTCTCATTTTCCATCCATAAGCAATCACAAGAGTGAGCACTACATGAATGGTTGAAGGTTTGACAACTGGACTAAACGTTTCAAAGAAATCCACACCTGAAGTCTAATGGAATCCTTTAGCTACCAATTGTGCCTTATAACGTTGGATCATGCCATCAGGATGTCTCTTTATTTTGAAGACCTACCTGGCACCTATAACATTCAAAGATGGAGAATAGGGAACAAAACTCTACGTACCATTTTTCATTAGGGCTGCATGCTCTTCATCCATTGCACCTTTCCACTGTGGTGTATTGAGTGCATCATTTACCCGTGTAGGCTCGGTAATTGACCAATCTTTCTTTGATTGAGTGTTTAGTATCCGAGGTTTGAAAATCCCAGCCTTCCCTCTTGTTATCATAGGATGAGTGGGGAGAGGAATTGAAGGTGGTGGATGAGTAGTATCGGGTGAGGGGTCAGCTGTAGAAGGCAAGGATGGGCTGGTTGTATCAGATACAACAGGGGACAGTAGGGATGGAGATGGTGATGTTTGTTCATTTAGCTGGTTGGAAGGCAAGATGTACTGTTGATAAGAAAGATGGGCAGTCGTAGGAGTTGCCGGCGAGGAGATGTTTGTGGCTAGGACACAGGTCAATATAATGGGAGGAATTGGTGTGCATACTGATGTAAGAACACTGGCACATGGGTGAGGAGATATAGAGGCAGTAGGCGATGGAGCATGGACAATAGGCGATGAAAACAGGGACTGTGAGCGATGGATCAGGGACAGTGGGCGGTTGAGTAGGGGCAGTAGGTAGCCAAAGCATAGTGGCAGCAGGCAAGAGGGAAGGAGTAGTCGGTTGTGTTGTTGTTGCTGTTGTACCTGTAAAATGATACTGAAAAAGGAAGTCATCTTCATTAAAAATCACATTTCTAGAAACAAATATCCTCCCAGACATGTTAAGACATTTGTACCCTTTATGCTGAAGACTCGGCCCAAGATAGACATACTTATCCGTACGATAGCTATATTTATGGTTGTTATACGATCTTAAACAGGGAAAATAGGCACACACAACTACTTTCAACTCTTCAAATGCTAAACGTGTACCAGTCAATACCTCAACGGGAGACTTACCTTGTAGAACCGAAGTTGGCATACGATTTATGAGATAAGTAGCATATGCAAAGGCTTCCCACCAATAAGTAAGTGGAATGAAAGCTTGAGCTAGCATAGTCAGCCCCTTTTCAACAATATATCTATGTTTCCTTTCAGCCCTGACATTTTGTGTCGATGTATAGGGGCACAAGAATCTTGAGAGAGTACCTTCTTTTCCACATAACTGATGCACTTTTACAAACTCACTCCCATTATCTGGTTGAAGTACTTTAACAGCTCTATTATACTGTTGTTTAATCATGTTGGTGAAGTGTTGATAGGCTGCCACAGTGTCACGTTTTAACCGCAAAGGGTAAATCCAAATGTACCTACTATAGTTATCTACAAATATAGTATAAAAGTGATATCTTTCAAAAGATAAGATAGGTGCAGGCCCCTATAGATCAGTGTGAACTAAATCAAACATGGCATTGGATCTTGATTCTGGAAATGCAAGTGCATGAGATTTTCCATATTGACAAAATTCACAAAATTGAATTTTATCATTAATAGTAGTAGGAAGGTTACATTGTTTAATAAAAAGTTCTAAAGTTCTCAAGGAAGGATGACCAAGCCGTTTGTGCCATACATTTTTGGATACTCTCATCCTAGGGGACTAACTCAACTTCGACAAATTCAAAACAGACAGATGATTATTTATGTGCATTGTATGCTTTCGACCAGACTCTTCAGTGGAACTTCCTCTCGAACAAACTTGAATATCCTCAAGTTCGTACAGACCATCTCTAAACTGCCCCTTCAGCATGACTAGCCCCGTGTCCTTGTACTTAATCAGATAGAAACCATTGTGAAACTCAATAAGTATATTGTTATCCTCAGTAAGTTTGGACACACTCACAAGATTCTTGGTAATGTTAGGTATACACAACACATCTTTCAAGTTCAGCTTAATATGTTCATTCACAAGAGATGTATCACCTATATGAGAGCTCTTAAGACTGTCACCATTTGTAACTATAACTAATTCCTTACCTCCATATTCATTCAGGTTCCTCAGGTTAGTGTAGTCGGTTGTTACATGGCTTGATGCACCACTATCTGCATACCAGCTTGGATCAGTAAGAATTTCGAGACCAGCTTTGTATGGTTGAGGAGTATGGGAGGTCACAAGAGGAGATTGATTTTGTTGAGGGGACACTTTGTTTTGCTGCTGGTTGACATGACCTCCCCAATTCTGAGAGAAGTTTGGTGGTGCAAGTTCTTTGTTGTAGCGACCGTAACAATAATAGGTTGTGTGACTGACTCAACCGCACACTTGGCAGGTTGGTTTATTTCCTCTTCCCTTGCCTTAACCTCTGTTGCCTCCATTCTCTCTCTGATTTCCCCCAGTATTGTTATTGGTTTTTCTTTGAGGTCTTTGAGCTGAGTTAAAAGGAGAGTCTCTTGTGTTTGTCAGATTAACGGAGGCATTGTGATTGAACCCAGTTGTCACTTTGTGCATAGCTTGATGATCCAACCTTTTCTCAAACAGAAACAACTCTGATTGCATATCTAACCATGACACATCTTCTTTGCTCTAAATGGTTGCTTCAATAGCATTGTATTCCTCATCCAATCCAAGGAGAACCTGTGACACCAAAGCCCTAGTAGGAACGAGACTACCCGCTTGTTCGAGGTTATCAGAATTTCTTTTCATGATTCTTAGATATTCCTCCATTTTTAAACTTCCTTTTCGAGTAGATTGAAACACTTGCCTGAGATAATCTTCTTCTGCACGTGATTGGACACCGAAAAGCTTGTTGATGCTATCCCATAACATTCTAGCACTCTCACATCCCATGACTTGAACCGCAACTTCAGGGGTCATGGAATTATATAGCCACCCAAGTAGCAGCTGGTCGACTGCCATCCAGGCTTGAAACTGAGGGTTGCCTTCAGTAACCAAGGTCGAGCTCGAACCTCCTGCACTTCCACTTGAGCATCCATCAGACGTGGAGACTCCGACAGCAGCTTCACCAGAAAAAGCAACACCTTGAAGATACATTGGTGGACACGGTATTTGGCCAGTGAGATGACCTTTAAGACGGTAGCTTCTTAAGATCGGTAGAGCCAGATTCTTCCATAGCAAGAAACTGCTCCGGCCAAGCTTGATAGAGGTGATTTGGTTAAGGTGTTGATTTAGTGGTGGGTTGCTGAAGACGGTATTCGAAGGATTAAAGGAGAGGCTTATATTGGAATTAGCGTTGGCCATAATGTAGGCTCTGATACCAAGTTAACATTTAATAAAAGGTTGAAGAAAAGGAAAGAAATAGAGGAAGCAGAGACTGTAGAAGGAGGCAATCGATAGACCTTCCGTCCAGCGGTTGTTGTATTATGAAAGGCAATATATCTTCACATTATCTAGTGGTTATTCACTAACATCCTATTTAATATACAAACCCTTGAATCAAAGGGCAAAATAATAAATTGAATACATGGATAATAGAGTACAAATGTCATAAAGTAATAGGTGAATTAATCTATTCACATAACAGAAATGGTTGGTCAAATCATCTGCTGACTGTCCTTCCAGATAGGCTGATTTTTCCATTTGTTTTGCTGACGTGTACATTTCTATCTTTGTTCTCAATGGTAATGATGTCAAATTCGTCAATTTATATTATTTTATTGTTTCAATTCTCAAATCTGCATAAATGGTTGATATTTATTTCATATTTAATTCTTAAACTATTTTAAAATATTATTTAATTGTGAAATTTTAAATTTACTTCAATTCATTATGCCAAAGTTATTTTTAAACTTTAAATTCCAACGAAAAAACTCACGGACGGGGTAGATGTTAATTTCTATTTTAATTTCTAAATGGTTTTTAAATTGTTATTTAATTTGATATTTGCAATTTTATTGTTCTTCCATTCTAGTTCAATCGTCTTGATTAATTTTGTTTCTAAATTTATATTTCATCGAGTGTAACTTCAATAATAGAAAATGTAACATTTTAACCGATTTCATGGGCTAATAGATGAAATTTCAAAATTCTTATCTTTTTGATTCGGGCCCACGAGAGTTGTTTGTTGCAATCTCTATCCTTATACTGTCAATTCAATTCGTGACAATCATAAGTAGAAAGTTCATATTCTTCAGTCATTGATAAACAATTTATTGGACAATATTCAACGCAGTTACCACAAAATATACGAGCGACTTGTCTTAGGACGACTTGCTTCCTTCTTACTTCTTCCTTCTAGTAAGATTCTGTCTTTCCTTCTTTCTTTAGGGACCTCAAGTGCTACCTATTTCTCGGTTATCTTTTGATTCATTCATTCCTTCTTTCAGGCCTGGTTTTGAAGAAATCGAATAAGGGATAAGACTGTGACTTAGCGTCAAGGCCAATAGCCGTACCAGAAAGCTGTCCCCGGAACAACCAGACCCACCACCACTCACTGCATTGGTCCCAAACTGATTTTTTGATTCAGGAAGCATTTCTTGGTCCACACCTTGGAATTTGAGACTGGATATTTTAGTAAATTGAAGAAGATCCCATGTGCTATCCTCCCGTCTTCTTAATCTTTGTTCTCGGACCCAATGTGATAGAATTTGCCGCTATTGAATCAGCAACTTTTGAATCAAAGCAATAGACCCCAAATCTAGACATAGTTTACTCGAAATTTGAGTAACCTAAATAGGTCTTGAGAAACTTAAGACCATTGATTGAATTCCATTAGTGCCAAAAACACAAGACCTTCGTGTTTATAATTTATAAATCCACAGAAAAAAATATATAATTTAAGCATATAATTGCAACAGATCTTATATTTCATAGATAGTTTGTATAATTTTTTCAAAAAAAAAATGATGGAAATACATTTCTATAATTTATAGCGTAAATACTAATAGATAGTAATTTTTATTTGAAAAATAACAATAAACTAGTAGTATGACCTATTTAGAAGTATATTGATTAAATTTTACCAGCATCAAAATATAAGGACTAAAATGATATTTTGAACATATTTACTCATTAATTAAATAACAATAATAATAAGGTTAAAATATTATTTGGTCCATATATTTTTGAGTTTTGAACTTATTTAATTTTAGTTTATATACTTTTCAAATATCCAAACTTAACTGTCAAAGAAAATTTAACTCAACGGTAATTGACACGATATTTCATTTTAGAAGTGGGAAATTTAATCTTCATCTCTAAAAAAAAAAAAACATACTTAAATTTAGGTAATGTATTTTCAATAAATCTTAGATTTCTTCTCTTTTGGTGTGTGTATTAGTTCCCCCCAAAGAAAAACTTTGTTTTATCTAAACAAAGTTCATATATTGCAGTTGCTGATTACATAAAGTACAGAAATTAAAAGTGAAGAAACTGTAAACTCCATGAAGGAAATTAGTATTTAAACCTAATAATAATAATGAAACGAGAATTTGTGTAGGTAAGCTAGCATCATTAATTACGTTTCTGTATACATAATTTCTTGGCCAGTTTGATTAAATTTCTCGGACCTCCCTTTTGTTCTGTCTAATCATGTTCCAACCCCCAGTACATTTCACTATTTCATTAATGGTACCCCACAATTGTTTTTAAAATAATTTGTACATCACCATCGCCCATTGTTATTTATGACTTTATGAAGAGAGCATTAATTATTGTAATATTGTAGTTTTATATATATTTTTAGGTAAAGACCGTAGATGGAACTCCCAAAACCGAAGGCTAGCCGTGTTTTCTATATGTTTGTGTGTGTGTGTGTGGCGTCATGCACCCAAACAGGTGTCAAATCCCACACCCATATATTAATATTATATATACTCTAAACCATTCTCATTCGTCACACTCTACATCATGTCCTATTTATTGCAAGATCCTATTCTCCTTCTTATTCATTAATGCTTCTCACACATTAAACCTCCATCCTCACCCCTTCCATAACTATTGTCAATCGTAGATTCTGGATTTTTAAATTATATACTATCGTATTCTCTTTAATTACTATCGATAATCTAAACTAACCGATTATAAAGGTAATATAACACGTAAATTGTTTTAATCTACAAGGTATGGAGTAAGTGAAAAATAGTTCCAAAACCTAATAACTAAAAATATATTATTTTTCTTAGAAAGGTAAGTTGAGTGCAAGTGGGAAAATAGAATGGGTGAGAAAGAGTGAAGTGCTTTTATTTTTGGGAGTGGAAGATGATCGTTGATTATATAGAGTGAGAGAGAGAAAGAGGGAAGTTTAATTTTGCTATTTACAAGTTTGTCCCTCGAGAGAAAAAAAGAAAAAAAGAAAAATACTAATGCCGACCAAGTACCACGTAGTATTACTTTATAGGATTCCCCTACCTACATCACACTTGTCTCCCTCTCGCTTCAAAACAATTTTTCAATCATTATTGCCATATAAAATAATTTGATATGCCATTCATTTATGCATAAATCTACTCTACGTGCTAGCTAATTTCATATCGATATTCAGCGACCTAGATACTCGGAAGATCAAGATTTCACATCGGTGTGATGTTTAACACATTCTGATACTTAATTTAATTATCGAAAAGAGATGTAGTATCAAATGAGCATAGTCATACTTTTGATATTGTTACCAAACATGTACTTGGGCGAGTTCGTCAGCGATCTCGAGATCTTGTTCCTTTATTGGATGGTCAGTTTAGACCTCGGCTCGATATTGTGGTCAATCGACATGCACCACTCAATGAACTTTGGCACACAACGCGCAGAAAAGCAAAACAAATAGCTGAATCGGGGCATTAGGTATAATATTGGATAATATAGCATATGGTATAATTGATAATAAGTAATGACAAATACAATACAGCCCCCACGTGGGTAGACCGTCACACGTCACGCTCAACCCGGGTCGGGTCACATGATCCGGCCCATTACAAGAAAGATCGGCAAAAATGCGCGTGAAGGGAGTGTTCCTGAGTGGTTGCTTTCATTTCATTTCTCCTTAAATCTGTCGGCGCCGTTGGACATGGCCCGATAAATATAAATATATATTTTTATATATAAAAATTATACACCATCGATTTAACGAGTATTAAAATTCGTTGACTACCTTATCGTGACACATGGGTGACGCAACTGACATGACAGTCACAGGTCACCGCTTGTTCCCGCTTACGCCATTATCTGAAATCTCTGTCGGCCTTCCCTTCTCGTCATCCACGTAGCCGGTAGCCCCCTCCCCCCCGTTCCACCGGAGCTCCGATCTCCTCCCACCTTCTCCACCGTACACGTGTCCCAAAATGAAATTTTAGGTAACGTGGGAGTGTCGCGAGCCGAGGGGCTTTTATTTTCATTTTTATTTTTGGATTAAATTGTGTGTAGTGTAAAGTCGTGACTTTACGTAAACGATTTTAATTTTTATTGGGATGGAGATTTGTCGTATTCACACCAGTAAAAGACATGGAAATTTGTGTACTATTTATTATTTACTCCTTCGAAATTGCTTGCTCTTCAATTACGGGACCATAAACAAATATATTTATTTTTCACATTAATTCAAATAACCAAATACAATCCCCGTCAAATCATAATACATTAAAATATAGGCAATAATATGAATACTTTGAAATGAATAATTAAAATTAAAGTAATTGAAGAAAACAGGGAATGAAATTTGGGAGCGAGGAGAAAGCGACAAGCAAAGAAGGAGGGACTCTTCATATTCGGAAAGGTTATTGAAATGCATGTGATGAGTTTAAGGTATTTTGTCTGTGTGTGTTTTTGAGTTATTAATAATAAATAAAGTAAGTATCAGATTATTGCATTTGGATTTTATAAAACAAGTGGGACATATTTTTGGGTTTTCTGGTGTCACATTTTTGCACTCACGTCCCTCCTCCTTTTTTGCTTACAAATCTAATATTATGTTTTTTTAAAATTAATCACTAACCAACAAAAACCCTCCTTCAATTACCCACTGTTTATTTTAAATCCCTCTAGTTTTTCCTTTCCCCACTAAAACCCATCCCTATTATTAATTATTTATGTTGAATGATTCATGAGTTGTTTATTGCGTAATATAATTTGCTTGGCGCAATTAAACACTTCCCTATTAAATATTAGCTTTTCTTTAAACAAAACAATGTGAAAATAACTAGTTTGGTTTATGTTAGGTAACTTCTAAGGGTGAGAATAAATCAGACACAAGGTTAAAATCAACCAGGTTGTCTCATCAATTGAGTTCTTAGGTCTTGAGGCAAGGGCAAACCAATTGGGCCGCTCAAACCAATTGGTCACCCTCAACTCTAGAGTCCGAGTCTGAAGCCAACACGTCCATTTCCTTTGGACAAATGTCAGAGAAAGATAGGACAGAACAATTGGCCCAATTGGCTGGCCCAGCCAACTTTGTCCCATTCTTGGAGTTTGTTCATATTAGGCTCCTATATGCTGCCACAATATGAAAATGGTCACAAATAGTTTTCATTTTATAAAACCATCACTTTTTTCTAAAACTCGTTCAACTAGTTTTTCTCACTACATTTCGGATGAGATCGACCACCAAGATTTAGTTACAAATTTTACCTTTTTATTTTTTTATTTTTCAATCCAATTGTTATAGATTGTTTAGGGCCATTCTCCGTGCATTTTAGACTACACAGATATTCTATTATTTTTTTTAAATATTATTTAATCTTTCCAAATTTTATAACAAATTTTATATATTTGATTTTTTTTTTCAAATCTTATTTCAAATATGTTTTCTTTTTTTTCCAACGGATTGCATTTTGATTTTTAAAGTTAGGGAAATATTAAATTTTAAAAAAATCTCGATATTAATTTTGAATAGATTAATACCGAAATTAGTGAATTCTCAAACAATTAATATTGATATTTTATATATTTTTCATATTTTATCTTTTTTTTTAAATTTTTTTTTAATTTTTCTCAAAATTTAAAAATAAAAATGCAATAATAGTCTGAAAAATCTAATCGATTAATTCGTTTGGAATTTAGAAATTCGTATAATCGTGGAAACAAAAATTGGCCTAAAATTTTTTTAAAAAATAAATAAAAATACAATATATATTAGGTAAAAAAGACCAGATTTGAAGAAAATTTGAAAATATATAAGATTTAATATAAGATTTAGGAAAATTACATAATATTTGGAAAAAATTGTAGAATCTTGATGTAATCTGCGAAATGTACCCAAATGACCCAAAACAACCAATAAATTAGAAAAAATATTTTGTTTTTTTAACTAAATCTCGATAGTCGATCTCGTCCAAGATTGATTGTGAAAAACTAGTTTAACGAGTTTTCAAAAAGCGTGCTAGTTTTGAAAAGTGAAAACTTGAAAGAGTTAATTCCGACAATTTCTCCACCGCTACATGACATAATTCAGTATAAATAGAGCATAATAGTTCCATATCAAGTAAGTGCACTTTCTTCACTAATTTGTCTACTATGACCCATGTTAAGTATTCACGAGAAACAAAATTGAAAGTTTAGAAACTAAATAAATGTAAACCTTGAGGTACACATTTATTCTTTTGACGAAATATGCATTCTAGAAATTAGGGGCTAAATAATTTTTTTTACAAGACAAACAACAAAACAAAATCAAGTAGATTTGACCCTGAATAGATTTGGGTCTATTTGGTAGATAGTTTGAAAACAAGAGGTTCAATGAAAATAGAATTATATTTCATGTTTTCATATATGAGTTGGATAGCAAATTTAGAAATTGAATTATAATTAATTTTTTTTTTTTTTAAAATGTGTTTGATACTATATATTTTTAAATCATAAAACTAATCGTCATTACTCACTAATATTTAGTAACCAAATTATTATTATGTAATTTTTTTTATATGATTTATGTTTAATGAAATAATTATTATTTTGTAACATTATATAATATATATTATATTTTTTTAAAACATGAATTGAGTTTATAACATGATATATTATATGTTTAAATATTTTTATCTTTATTTAATATAATATTATATTTTAAAATTTAAAATTTTAAATCTAAAAATAATGAAAACATAAAAGTAGTTTTTTAAAAATAGATTTCAAATTATCTACCAAAAACATATTTTTATTAAGCTCTATGAATATGAAAATATAAAATAGAATTCGGATTTCAGCCACATTCCGTAGACAAAGCCAATTCATTTTAAAATCCATAAATCAAAGAAACGATGAGGCAAATTCCATCGGACTTGGCTGATTTTTACGGGTAGTTGGATTATGACGGTAAGTATCTGTGCATGTACAGTTTATAGATAAAACTTTTTGTCGTTTCACACTTTTACAATCTATTTGTCGTTTTTCATTTCAGTTTCAGTTTTTTTTTTTTTTTAAAAAAAAAAATTTTTAATCCTAAACTTTCATATATGTAATAATTTAATCTCTAAATTTTTAATTTTTTAATAATTTAGTTCTCAAACTTTACCGTGCGACAATTTAATCATTGTATTTTAAAATTTGTAACAAGTTAATCTTTATTGTAACCATTGGTTTTAAAATTTAGCGAGTTTTCTTGAATAAATAAACCAATAAATTAATTAGAGACTCAATATTTTTATAAAATACAAAGTCTACAATATAAAATAATTAAAAATGATATCTAATTTTGATAAATTTTTTTACGTTAGAGATTAAATTGTTACAAATTTAAAAATAGAAGGACTAAATTATTATAAAATTAAAAATATAGAGACTAAATCCTTATAAATTAAAGTTCAGAGACTAAATCATTATAAAATAAAGTTTAGGAACTAAATGATTACTTTTACGAAAGTTTAGAGACCATGGATGTTTTTTAAACTAGTTTTTTGTTTTTATTTTTCTTATCACAATTTCCCATGAACGATGTCCCGTTGGATCTTACCCAAACAAATCGGGTAATTTGGGCTTCAATTCGTTAGAAGTAAATCTGGCCCAACTAAATCTGAGGTCCAGGCCCATTTACAATTGTTACGAAGGAAAGGGCCCAGATGATTTTTTCCTTATCTTTCCAAGGATGGGGCATCTTCATCGATAAACGCGATACTGAATTGAAGTGGACTGCAAAAATAACAATGGCATTCTCTCCAATTTTCCGATCAGCCGCCGATCAGTGTTCCATCTCATGTAGCCATTTTAATCCGATGCAATGTTCTAAAGTCTTGCTTCTGCAATAGTTTACGAGATTGAGTTTTACATTTAAACATTTGCCGCTACGGAAAGAAGAACATTAAAATGGCGACTGCAATGTACGGTCGGAGGTGCCTTAATGTTGTTACCTGCTCCTCTAAGACCATGGTAATTTCTCCAGCTTCATAAATATATCAATTTAGTGCTCTGATTTCGTACTTGCACAATAATATGTGAGGATTTTCGATTGTTTTGATCAGTGATTTGATAAATTTACCCTAGTTAATTACAGAAGATTGGAGAAGTCCATTTACCCGCGAGACCAGACCTTGTGGGAACCTGCCCTTGGAAGGAGAGGGATAACTTTTTCCTGTTGACCAAACGAGGACGGAGATTAAATTCTGGGGAGAACCTAATCCCCGCAAATTCTCCGATCCCCACAGGAAATTAAGAAAAAACGGAGAATGAAATGGTGTTATCTGAATCGTTGGGAAATTGCTAACTGGAAGGTTCCTGGTAGAGCAGAGGCATCTTGTACAATTCATGAGTGGAGTATGAGCACTATAGTTTATATTATTAATATTATTAATTTTCTATTATCCTATAATACTTTTTTGTTATAAGAAAATTGTGCCAATTGGCAATCCCATCAACTACTGAAGTATATGGCTGGTCCAGGGCCACTCTGGTTATATCTGCATGACAAAGTGCGCGTGCGGGTCAAGACTGTGACAATCTGAAAGCTTTCCCATTCCATCTTTGAAACTCAGAGATCCACCATTTCTATTCAATCACTCTCTTATCCTTATATCCTTCTTTACATGCCCCTGGACCTATCCTACCATTATCCATTCACTTTCTCACACTCCCCATTTTCATCCCCAGGGCGAAGCCACAACGTTTCAAATTTAGGGCAAAAAAGTCTAGATTTTCACAACCTTTGTTAGTGAAAAGAAAAAAGGGAATCCCACCTTTGTTATTTTATCATTGGAATACCTCCTCATATACCCCATCTTTACTTGTGAGTTTGGATCCCAAGGGTACCCATATTTTAGAAGAGGTGAGAAAAAAGGTAAATGTAGGTACGGTGACGTGCGACATGGGTATGTGGAATTATTTTTTTATAAAAAGATAAATAATTTTTTTTTCTTTCTTTTCATATGGTCTCTTTATTTATTATTTATTTAAATGGAGCGAATAATCGTCCGCGCTTTACATGGTCGGTCGCCACATTCTTCCGTTTCCGATGTTCACACGTCTTCCACTTCTGCACAGTGCAAGATTTACGATTAGGCTTTCTGCCTATAAAATGAAGTGATCTTTGACGAAGAAGTTACAACATTCATTCACTTCATTCTTCCTCCTACTACTTTCCCTTCACATTCCTAGAGCATTATCAGTTCAGAGGAGTGTTAGAATTTCGGTCGATTTCGGTGCAGTTTCGATCTAGACAATTTTTTTTGGGTTTTTTTTGGGTTTTTTTTTTTTTTTTTCCATAAATAATCTTGGGGATAGTGTGCTTTTATTCCCTGTTTGCACAAAGGGCATAGCCGCAAAACATCTTAAAAGAGAGTGAGATCCGCGACCTAGCCAACNCTTGGGGATAGTGTGCTTTTATTCCCTGTTTGCACAAAGGGCATAGCCGCAAAACATCTTAAAAGAGAGTGAGATCCGCGACCTAGCCAACTTTTCACCCTTTGTTTGTTTTACAGGTTTCGTTTTCCAACGACTGTCGTTCGAGCCGATCAATTGTTGTCCTTTTCTGTCTGCTGAGGGATCCGTTTCGAACAATATTCCACAAACACATATCTTAAAATTGTTGGAAGCGACTCTTGGAAACAGATCCTTTGACGGAAAGAAAAGGACAACAATTGATTAGCTCGAACGACAGTCATCGAAAAATGAAACCTGCAAAACAAACAAACGGTGAAAGCTAGCTGAGTCGTGGATCTCGCTCTTTTTAAGATGTTCTTCATCTGCCACAGTTCATGATGGCCCTGTCAACACAAACCAGTTTCATGTCCTCTGATCTCAACTGCCTTTTCTATTTCGAAGGGGCGCACTTCAAATGTTAAAAGTAGAAGATGTTCTTCCTCACCGTCAAGAAGGTTGCTCATGCCTGCACCACAGACAAGCTAGTTGTCCCAAAAAAAGATCCTACCGAAGAATAAATCAAAGAAGCAACTATTTGGGAAGAAAATGATTTTTTCTACAAAAACTTTATTTTAAATGGTCTAACTGATGATCTCTATGACTACTACAGTATAATGAAGACAGCAAAAGAAGTCTGGGATGCCCTACAAAAAAAAAAAAAAAACGATACCAAGGAGGTCAGTTTGAAAAAATATGCATTAAGCTGTTACCTGAAGTTCCAAATGACGGACGAAAAATCTGTGGAGGCCCAATCCTATGAACTGCAGAAAATAGCTCGTGAGATAATAAGTGAATGTATGTCTCTTAATGTGCACTTTTAAATTGCTATTATTATTGACAAGTTACCCCTTTTGTGGAAGGATTTTAAAAATACCCTAAGGCACAAGATCTAGGAACTCTTTTTGGAAAGGCTGATAACATACCTAAGGACCGAGGAGGAAGCCTGCAAGCAAGACCAGAGGAGGAAGTAAACATCCTAACAGGAAAGTTCGCCTCTGCAATGATAAAGCCTGAACCAAAGTCAAAGGGAACTAAGAGGAAATGTCAGAATAGGGGCTCCAACAACCAAAAGAAACAAAAGAAGTAGAGACCCCCTTCAGGAGAAACGATGCAATTTCTTTGCTATAACTGCAACGAACTTGGACATATGGCCAAGAATTGTAGGAACAGACATCGTCCTATTGAGCAGGCGAACCTAACAGAAGAATTATTAATAGCTATGATGTAAAACTCGAATCCTAATTACCTTAAGTAAGTATAAGTAATGTGATGGCTTCTAATGAGTTAAATAAAGTCATGTCTTAGGAAGGATAGAAGATGGAAGCAAGAAGAAATAAACTCTTGGGTAGCTAAGTGTAAAAGTAGGGCGAAATTCGGCTAAGTGTTGGCTAAGGAAGGAGCTCACGCACAAAGGGCTTGGAGATGGAGAAATGTGTGGGTGGTAGTGTGCAATTGGGTAGTAAGCCAAACATGAGGTGGGCTGGCCGAATGTGGGATGGTCATGTTTGATGATGGAATGCATAATAAGCATATGGATGTGGCCATGCCATCCAATGAGGTGTAGTGATGAAGTAATATTGTAAGTGGAGTTAGGAAAAGAAAATTTGCTAAATCCTAGCCCTTCATCACCAATAGTGGGCAAAGTGGCACAATGAGGGTTCATGCAGGATTTTGGGTGGTGGTATAAGCAGGAAGGCCGAATTCATTGGGTCGGTTTGGACAAACTACTCGGGCTATTCATGTAATTCCGGTGGCTTACGAAAGCTCTGTGTGTCTACTTTCTATGGCCGATTGCTGGAGGAAAAACTCGACGGAATAAGGCCAGAGGAGCAAGATAAGGACGAAGGGTCCGTTTCTCGGGTGAATCTGGGCCATCAGTGAAACATTGAAGCTTCAGGATGAACCACGAAGAGTTTTGAGCTGGAAATTTGAGGTAAGATTTGTAACTCAATTCCAAACAACTTTGTAGAAGAAAATTTCTTAATATGACGTATGGAATTCGAGTTATATGTTTTTGAAGTTTAAATTGGAAATTGTTGAACATCAAACAACTGCTTGAATTGGGGCCAATGATGAAGATTTGAAACTCCAGATCAAATCACAAGTAGTTTTAAGTTGAAATTTTAAGGATCTTACCATTTTCGAAGGAACTGGAGTTATTTATTTAATGAAATTTTTTATTTATTTTGAGTATACAAAAAAATAATGTTGCTAATTCGATTCTAAACAAGTTTGTAGAAGGAAGTTTCTTGAAATGAGTTATGTATTTCGAGTTATAAATTTTTGAAGTCGAATCGGGAATTTGTTGCATAAGCAGGCAGCTGTTTGGGAAGATCAAGCTAGCAGCTCACCCAGGGAGCGAGAGCGAGACGGGTATCATGTAATTCTCGCTGGTCAGTCGAGTCTCGCTGATTTTTTGCCTAGTCTCGCTAAATTTTATGCTAAGTTTCACTAATGATGATAAGTCTCGCTAATTATGAAAGTCTTGCTTAGGAGGGTAGTCTTGCTCATGAGGATGGTTCTCGCTGGTTATGGTCTCGCTAGTGTTGATCTCGCTAGTAGTAATATTGCTAGTGATGATCTCGTTGATGAAGGTCTTGCTAGTAAAAAAACTGTTTGAAACATCTTGATGGGAATTCTAAGGAATCTAACAAGGAATTATGTTGTTTCAGGCCAAGAGGAGCTAGGAGAAGCCTACAAACTATTAAGAGCCCAGACAAGTAGTGAGTGACTATAAATGATTTATAAATGTTTTAAAAATCCATGCTTTATTGACAGTTACTTTTATGCTAGTTATTTTACAAGAAGTTCCAAGCAATGCATTTTTCTAAAGTTTATAAACGCATACTAGTTACAAAGTTTATGAAATATGCTTTGGTACAATGGTTGAACCATGGTAGTTCTCAAAAGAAGATTCTATGACATGTTTAAGTTACAAGTATTTGTATTATGGTTTAAAACATATTTTCTCTTAATGTTGTTGAGCATGCGTTAGCAAATGATATTCTTATGAAACTATGTTTTATGAGATCAAGTTTTCAAGCTTGTTTTATGAAAATGTTTTCCTATAAGGTGTTTTTAGCTCAATACTGAAGTACAAGGAGAAGGTAGCTAAGCTGTACTACCTGGTTTCAGTTATGTTATAATTTTGATACTGAAGTACTTAGAGAAGGTATCAGAATAATTCACTTAGTTCAGTAATAAGCAGTGGTATCCTGCTTCAGTTATGATCCTTGACGTCAGGATCCAGTTTGCTCTATGTGCACGTATGACAGTTAATCAGTTCAGTAGGATTGAACCACGAGGATTCTTTCCCAACATTGGTTGAAAGGTATTAAACAAAAGGGTTCTCACCCCAACCTAGGCTTATGTTTGAGAGATCGAGCAAAAGGGTTCTCTCTCAACTGGGAATCAGTTCAACTATGTTTTCAGATACAATAGTTTTAAAAGTTTTATGTACACATTTGCTTGGCAAGTTTTTAGTTTCAATATTCAATTTTATAGCGTTCAGTTTAAGCATGAGATTTATGTTTTTATTAAGTCACTCACTGGGCTAGTAGCTCACCCTGTTTTTAAATGTTTTTCCCTCTCCAGGTAGCGGTCAATTCCCCAGAAGTTAATTTTGTTGCTGCTCTGCCACTTAAAGACTCAAAGCTAAAGGAAGACTAGGTGTTTATTCTGTAAATACTAGTACACATGTTTTGCACGTATAAGGACTAAACTTAGTGTCATAGGCTCACTGGATTTTATAGTGTATATAGTTGTGAATGTGAATAGTAGCTATGGAACCCTGTTGATGTAAAAATGTTAAGTTTTGTCAATCTATTTAGTACGTTTAGTATGTTAAGCACTGAGGTTGTAAATATTGTTGTTATCAAGTCATAAATGCATATCAGAGTTCTAAAGCAGGTTTTAAATGTAAGTTATGCAGTAAGTGCCAACAAGAGGGTCGATAACTGTTGTCGTCACATGCCTTTTTAGGTTAAAAGGGTAATCTGGGTAGAGGTGTGACACATGATCACAAAAGTAAATGTGATCAGTAGCTCTGAGAGGTAGTGGATAGACACTGATGTTACGCACCATGTCTGTCATGATTCTAGTTTATTCAAGTCTTATTCTGAAACTAAGGATAAAAATATATTGTTGGGGGATCATCACTCAACAAAAATTGTTGGAATCGGCGAGGTGAAACTAAAGTTTACCTCTGCAAAGACTCGCATTCTAAAGGAAATTCTGCACACTCTAGAGGTAAGGAAGAATCCGGTCTCGGGCTATCTCCTCAACAAGGCAGTCTTTACTCAGAACATTGGGGCCGACTTGTATATTCTTACAAAAAAGGAGCGTATTCGTGGGAAAGGGTTATGCAATTGATGGAATGTTTAAGCTTAATCTTGACATGAATAAAACTAAGTCTTCTGTTTATATGCTGTGTTTTTTTTTATATTTGGCATGTTAGGCTTTGTCATGTTAATAAACGGATAATTAGCAACATGAATAGGCTGGAAATAATTCTTAAACTATCCATGAATGACTTTGATCAATTCGAATATTGTAATCAGGCTAAAATAACTAAAACTCCGCATAAATCTGTATTTAGGGAATTTAAGCCTCGAGATTTAATTCATTCTGACTTATGTGAATTTAATGGTGTCTTGACTAGGAATAGTAAAAGATATTTTATCACGTTTATAGCTGACTGCTCTGACTTTACTTTTGTATATTTGTCGAAGAATAAAAGTGATGCTTTTGATGTGATTGAAATAGAAAACCAGTTTAATAGAAAAGTTAAAAGACTTCGTAGTGACAGAGGAACTGAATACGAGTAAGATGTTTTTAATAATTTCTATAATTCACATGGAACAATTTATGAAAAGATGACACCTTATTCTTCTGAAATGAATGGAAAAGCTGAAGGGAAAAATAGAACTCTATCTGAACTTGTAGTTGAGATTTTATTTAATTTGGAAAATGTGAAATTATCCTTACCGTGTGCTTGCTTAATAGAATACCAAAGTCTAAAAACATAACGTCATCCTACGAAGTTCTTAAGAATAAGGAAGCTTGCTAGTAGAGCCTACGAATATGTCTTCATAGGATACGCAATAAATAGTAAAGCCTATAGGTTATATGACCTAACAAATCAAGTGATTATAGAATCCAATGACACTGCCTTCTTTGAGGATAAATTTTTCTTTAAATCAAGATATAGTGGGGACTCGAGTTCTAGTAGTTTACCTTCAATTAAAATTCAAACTCCAAATGAGGAAGCATACCCAGAGCCTAGTAGAAGCAAAAGAACTCGTACTGTCAAGAACTTTAGGGATGATTTCCCAACCTTCAACATAGAAGAAGATTCTAAGAACCAAAAAGATGTCCTATCCTCAGTAGATTCCTATTTATGGAAGTAAGCTATAAAAGATGAAATAGACTTTCTTGAGTCAAATAGGACCTGACATTTGGTAGACCTGCCCTCTAGTTAGAAAGTAATAGGATACAAATGGATCCTGAGGAAGAAACTCAAACTTGATAGAACAGTTGACAAGTTTAAAGCCAGACTTGTAGCTAAGAGTTTCAAACAAAGATAAAATATAGATTTCTTTGACATATTCTCCCCTGTGACTAGGATCACTTTAATTTGTGTGTTGTTTTCTCTAGCTGCCCTAAACAACCTTGTAGTTCATCAGATAGATGTAAAGACTACATTCATGAACGGTGAATTTGAAGAAGAGATATACATGGAACAGCCTGAGGCTTCGTAGTCCATGGTCATGAGAACACGGTTTGTAAGTTAGATAAATCTCTTTAAGGCCTGAAACAAGCTCATAAGCAATGACATCAGAAATTCGATAATCTCATCACATCTAAAAGATTCAAAGTTGATGAAAGTGATAAATGTTGGGTTTTATGTCCTAAAACTCGTGGTATGTAAACAATGGAGCTTATTCTGAAAATTCAATAAAAGTATTATTGAATAGATCTATTGCTTGAATAGAAATCCAATAAACCTAAAAGTCCATTGACTATTGGATAAGTACTTGAACTTTATGTGGAGACATAAAGGTAGATCATGTTCGATTAAATAGTCAAAATGATCTATGGTACATGGATAAGGTTGGGTACCTTATTATGGTATCACTATTGGATACGGCCTATTCTGTAGTTGTTACAAGAAGTTGAAAATTGCTACAAACGAAGTGATCCTAATTCGTTCATGTTGGACATGGGGAGTGGGGGTATCTTTATGCAAAAGAATTTGTACAAGATTGGACCACGAAATGAGTCAATCTTACTTTATAACGCTGTTTACTGTTTAAGACTGACTATTTCAAAGCGATGACCTAGGTAACTTAACCTTAATCCTGAGTTAACTATGAACTTCAGTTTATCTGGGATTGCCCTTAGATTTGCATAGGTGAGGGTTGGCTCAACAGCGTCGGCTCAATATGACTGCCATTTCAAGGGTAAGACTGGATAGATAGCTGGGTTGTTCCCTTAAGTGCTGATTCTGGGGCTTGAACAAGGGATCCCGCCCTCTCATTTGGCATGAGAGGGACTCGTTTTTGTGATTGGATCACAAAAAATTGTTCATTAGGGGATTAGTGGGGACTTAAGAAATAGGAGGTAATTTCGGTGGTAAAACAGAGATTTGACCCAGCCGTTATTGCGAACAACTATGAAGGGTTACTTACTAATCATGGTTATATCGAGTGGACATAATATATCTATTGAGGGGAGTTCAACTATGGGCTTTAGTGGAGTGACCCATTAGTTAACGAATGGGGTTAGATCGGTCTAATGAGTTTAGCCGATTAATCTCGGATCGTTGGAGCCCATGATCTGTAGGTCCCCCTACTAGCTCGGAAATGGATTAGCTCTATAATAGTGTGATAAGTTAATTTGAAACGTTCAAATTAGAATCAAACGGAAATTGGAGAAAATATATTTAAATATAATTTAAATATATGAAGATGAATTTGTGTAAAAATTAATTTAATATTAGATATTAAATTAATTAGAATGATTTAAATTGTTTAAATAATTATTTATTAATTTTATTAGAAAATTAATTTTTGAAATTAATTTGTAAAATTTATAAATTTTGATTTTAGAAATAAAATATGATTTTAAAATAAAAAAGGATTTTAGAAATTGAAAATTACATAAAACTTGAAAATGGGTTTTTCAAAGTTCATCTTCAAGTAGCTTACAAGGAACCCACCTTCTCCTTTGGTTTACTCCAAGCATGAGTTGCATCTCATGCAACACATCTCTTTACATGATAGTGCAATATATTGAAGAGATTGGAGTGAAGAAAGAAGGGAGAATCGACTGAATTTTTGCTGAAAAATTTGGATGAAGAAGGTGTTCTTCAATGAGTTATGTTCAATGAGCTTTCTCCCTATTCCTTTTGATTCCAGCTTATTTTGAATCCCACAACTCAATCTAGAGCACCAAGAGGATAGTAAGGAAGATCTTATGGTGGTCTACACAAGGATTCAGAGGATTTTGCAGCTAGAAATGGAGATTTCGTTGGTTTGGCCAACCGTTTTTAGCATGTTTCTTTTCAACCAAAATTAATGAATTAGAATACTTATGGATCTTGATTTCTTCCGTTGTGTGATGGTGTTGATCCAACAATAAATGCATCTACTATAAGTTCGTAAACAATCTATGCACTAACATATGTTTGTATGTAGATGATTTGTTAATTTTGGATCAAACTTGCATGTTATGAATGATGTGAAATCCTTTTTTAGTGCAAACTTTGGTATGAAAGACTTAGGAGAAGCAAATGTAATCTTAGGCATAAAAGTAATTAGGTATGAAAAGGAAATTTTTTTAGATCAATCTCATTATATAGAAAATTCTACAGAAATATAATTACTTTAAATCTAAACCAACATGTACTCCTTGTGACCATAGTGTTAAGTTGTTCAAGAACACTGGAGATGGTGTTAGTCAATTTGAGTATGTGAGCATCATAGGTAGTATCAGATACGCTGCTAACTGCATTAGGCCTGATAGAGCTTATGTTGTAGGATTACTTTGTAGGTTTATAAGCAGACTTAGTATAGAGCATTGGAATGGTGTAGAAAGGGTTATAAGATACTTGAAAAAAACCCAGAACCTAAGATTATATTATCAGAAGTTTTCTATCATGGAAGGGTTCGACATGCTGACTGGAACTCCCTCTCAAATGATTCAAAGGCTACTAATGGCTATATTTTTAATATAGCAGGTAGAGTTGTTTCTTGAAAGTCCAAGAAATAGGCTATTTTAGCTTAATCTAAAATGATAGCACTAACATCAGTTAGTGAAGAAGCAAATTGACTTAGAAGTCTACTATAAGAGATTCTTTCTATGGGAAAAATTGGTACCAACCATATTGATCCATTGCGATAGTACTGCAGCAATTGCAAAAGTTCAGAATCGTTATTACAACAGAAAGAGACAACAGATATGTCGTAAGCACAGTACCATTAGCGAGTTCCTCATTATTGGTATAGTTAGAGTGGATCACATACGGACTAATGAAACTTGGTAGATCCTTTGAGGAGAGGACTAGCTAGAGAGATGATTTTCAAAACCTCCGAAAAGATGGGATTCATGCCTAAGATGAATCACGTGTGAGGAAAACTCAACCTGTAGAGTGTAGATCCCAAGAAACAAGTTTAATGGGTAATAACTGACCACAAGTGATATGAAGTGAATCATGCTAAAATGACCACAGAGTTCCCTTCCTTTGATCTAGAGTCTGAGCATGATATCGTGAAGCATAAGAAAGGTTGAACTTAATTCTTAATGAGATCTATACTTGATGTCAAGTGAGGTACCTAGTTACTTTCACCTATGTGAATGTGGAAGTGGAGGCCGCTTCCTAGGAAATTTTAGACAAATTCTCTAGAGCGTTCACTAAATCGGAATGTAGGTGCTAGGCCTTACATCATGGGCTTTCGAACTACACCCTAATAATGTTGTGTGTGAGATGTTGTTAGAGATAGAGTTCAAAACCACGAGTTATTTTAGTATATTTTAAATCATCTTCACTATGTAAAGGTTCAAGTAGTAAGACATGTTTACTTATGCACAGTATTGTACAGACTGATATTACTTTATGAAAAAAAGTTTTCTTTTGTTTTAAATTTTTAAGTGAGGGATTGTTAATGAAAAATTATTAAAAAAAAAAAGAAAAAGAAAAGAAAAAGGGAATCCCACATTAGTTATATTATCATTGGAAAACCTCCTCATATACCCCACCTTTGCTTGTGGGTTTGGGCCCCAAGGAGTATCCATAATTTAGAGGGGGTGAGGAGATAGGAAAATGTGGATATGGTGGACATCCACACGCACACACCGTTGCTTTCCGACCGGCGTGGCGAGACGAGGCGCGTGTGTGGAATTATTTTTTTAATAATAAAAATGAATAATGTTTTTCTTTCTTTTCATAACGTCTCTTTATTTATTTTATTCTTTTGTTAAATGGAGTGAATGATCGTCTACGCTTTATGTGGTCGTACGCCATGTTTTTCCATTTTTGACGTTCGCGCGCGTCCTCCACTTCTGCGTAGTGCACAATTTATAATTGAGCTCTCTGCCTATAAAATGAAGTGATCTTCGACAGAGAAGTCACAACATTCATTCACTTCATTCTTCCTCCTGCTACTTTCCCTTCACATTCCCGAGTGTTATCAGATTTTATCCTTGAGACGATGTGAACTTATTCTGAACTGCTTGCACAAAAGGGTAGAGCTGCGAAACATTTTAAAGAGCGCAAGACTCACGACTCAGCTAGCTTTCATCGTTTGTTCGTTTTGCAGGTTTTTTTTTCCGCCGATCGCCATTTAAGTTGATCGATTGCTGCCCTTTTCTGTTCGTCGAGGGATTCGTTTCCAACAACTTCCTTTTAGTTCTTAATTTAAAGGGTCATTTGTACCCTAGGTTTTGAACCTAATTTCTTTCTAGTATGTATGTTTCAGAAGGTTATAGTTTTTATTCTTGAATTTTAAGTTTTGTTTCCATTTGGTCTCTAGATTTATTGACTTTACACTCTTACTCACATAGCAACCACTAATGTTCACTTGTCTTTAGTGTTAACTTTCAATTAATTATTTTAAAATAATTAGGGATTTTTACATTAAAAATCATCTTTGGGCCATATATTTCATAAATGTCTTTAAATTTGATTTTTTTTTCAAAGATGTCTTTTATTGTCAATTTTGGACAGTTTTACAATTTTTTCGTTTATACTATATTATAAAATTATAATATATTATATATATATATATATAATATATATATATATATATTAATATAATTATTATATATATACACTTTTTTTTTCATTTTCGAAGTTCCCTTAATGATGGAGAGAGAAAATGACATTTAATATGGTTTTATTTTCCTTTTTTTTTTCATATTGATTTTTGATATTATGTAATAAATTATGTTGTTTATTTGGAAATGTTCTAACAAATATTTGAAAGATATTGGTAAATATATTTGATGTGTACTCAAATATAACTGGTTTCACGACAACTTGTTGGTTTTTCTGGTGAATTCATGGTTATTTTTAAATATAACTTAGAACATTGTATTAGATGCTTGCAAATATTCTAACGAATATATGAAATATAAATGTACTCAAATAGATTGTTGTAGTATTTGAAAGTTTCGATATAATCGTATTCATATGATAGTACAATATAAATCACAATATATACCATAAATTTCATTTATATCACAATATATATCATAAATTCAAAGTAGTCGGAAATATACAAAATTACCACGATATATAAATCACAGATGGATTTAATGTTCAACACATAACATATAAATAAGTGTAAACAAGAAATCTAAATACAAAAATCATCATCGTTTATATAAAATAAACTATTATTTATATTACAGTATATATGTACATTTATTTCTTGGTTTGTGTGTCCAAGATCCTCCCCATCTTCATCTTTTCTTCTCCTCATCTTCATTTTCATCTCGCCCAAAATCCGCTTCGTTGATCGGATCTGCTTGCCCCACACCATCGATCGAATCTTTTCGCCCCCTGTCGTTGACCGGATATACAATAGAATATTGCATACTAACTATATTTAAACAATAGTATATATTAAAACAATAATGATAGACACTATTGCAACCACATCTATATATATTTGTAAGTGAAATTGAAAAAAAAAAAATATACAAACACACTCATATCCGTTGTGCATCCATTTTCAACCTCAGACTAGATCGACCATATATATATGGATTATTTGAAATAAACCCGTCCTGCCCAACCTTAGATCCGTGCCTAGCTACGCCGTCGACCTACTAGATCTGCACGCGCTATTGTCCAGATTCACCCACTGCAGCGTCGTTGTTCATCATCGGCAACCTCCATCAACGTCGACCATCGCGTCACCATTATTCGTCTCTCGCCATCCATTGCGCCTGTCTCTTATACACATCTAGATGTGTATAAGAGACAGCCATCAACGTCGACCATCGCGTCACCATTATTCGTCTCTCGCCATCCATTGCGCCACCATCAATTCCTCTCTCACCAACGTAACCGACTATTCATCATGCCACCATCATTCACCTGTATCAACCATCACGCCATTGATGGCAACCACTTGCAACTCATGCCGCTGAGAAGAAGTAAAAGAGAGAAGATGAAGAAAGTAGAGAACAGGAGGGGGGTCCAACCAAGTTTCCTTTTATATATATTTAAAGTAATATCAATGGATACATGTATACGAAACCCTAAGCTATGCATGAAGGAGAGATACACAAAAACTTAGGCTTATATATATATATATATATACTTGAATAACTAAATTTTAAATAGTCACTAATACTAGTAAAATAGAGAGACGAATATAGTTTTTTTTTTTTTTTTTTTGTATAAAAATGAAATGGGAAGATAATATAGGCTTATTTTAAATAGAAACTCCAAATAATTATATAATGAATTTTTAATTCACTAATGAAAATTGACTTAATTATAATCAAATTTAATAAATTTAGATTCATTAGTAGAAAATTAACTCACATGATTCAAAATAGTAGGCTTTAGTGAATTCTGTAAGGTATAAGTATAAAATGTTGAAGTCTATAGATTCAATTGAAAGTAAATTTGAAATTGAAAAAACGAAGAACAAATAAAAATATACTCAAAACTCAATGAAAACGATTTATCCCCAAAATTTAATTTGTCTGTTTCTGGTACCATTTACGACAAAACCGGCTTCAAGAGAATCTTCATTTTCCAGGTAGATCCACGCCTACAAGAATATTCGCGCAATGTGTTATGAAATCAACGACGTACACAGGATTTAATTCTTTGCCTTCAAAATTGGAATATTACGGACTTACTGTCTGAAAGTGCTTCTGTAAGATAAAGAATAAGGTGGGCGAATACACATCTATAATATACAATTTATACAGTATTAGATGGATTAGTTGAAACTTAAGATCATCTCTGCAAATATAATCTCTTCAGTTGTACCCTTCTTTTACTCCGGGGTGTAGAAGAAGAAAATAGGTGCCACTAGATGAGACGATTATGAAAAAGGTGAAGTAGGCTGCAGAATATGATGAATTCTTCACCATCCAAACATTTCAACGAAGCAGAATAACGAAAGAATAAAAGGACTTCAATGGTCGTTTCATAATTTCCACTCCTCTAATCATTCGTGTACCGACAAAAGTACATACCTTAGTGAAACTCCCACTGCCACTCCCCTCCTTTCCATTTTCATTTCCCTCACCATTTGCCTTATTTAAACACAAACCAAACACCACAACCAAATTAACCCAACAGTCAACGCACTCTCTCCCTTTCCCTTTCACCTTCTCTTTCTCTTTCTCTTGCTCCCTTTTCCTCTGTTGGGTATCGTCAAAAATGGATCTTTTCTCCATTTCTCAATCAGCGATGGCGAGTGTGCCTATGGCACTGGGTGCAATATTCTTCACGACGTTGTGCGTCGTGGGAGGTGGGTTGGTCTATTTCTATGGACCGTACTGGGGAGTGAGAAGGGTACCTGGTCCACCAGCTATTCCGCTGGTCGGACACCTTCCCTTGCTGGCTAAGTACGGCCCAGATGTTTTCTCTGTTCTTGCCTCCCAATATGGTCCTATCTTCAGGTCAGTTTCCTGTCTTCGTCCTCTGACTTTTCCCTATCTCAAAAACTCCTTCCTTTTTGCTTCCTTCGAGATGGTCCTGTTCACTTGCACGCTCGAAAAAGCTTTTCTTTTCGTAAAATTCTTAATATAAAAGGCCAAATTTTTCTATATATCACCTGCAAATTTCAAACTCGATGGATGGCTGTATGATAGACAAGCGGAATTTGTTGTCTGTTGATGTGAAATGAAAAGGGAATAACAACGTGACAATATTCAATGATTGTAATAATGTGCTAGTGGCCAAAGATTTTGATGGGATTGCACTATAATTCGTTTTGCCGACATTAAAAGTTAACTCAAACATACAGTGACGGGTGGAAACCCTTGAAGCCTCTGTCTAGGGGAAGAAATGTTGCTTTTGTTTGTATTAATGAAATTCTTCCAATTATATTTTTAATCAAGCAGGTTCCATATGGGTCGACAGCCATTGATAATTATAGCAGACCCTGAGCTTTGTAAAGAAGTCGGTATCAAGAAATTCAAGGACATCCCAAATAGAAGTGTCCCTTCTCCAATATCAGCTTCCCCGCTTCATCAGAAAGGTCTTTTCTTCACAAGGTACTTTCTATCTTTTTCTTAAGAGGGCAGAAACACTTATCAACTGCTTAACGCCTCTATTTAATTTTACAGGGATGCAAGATGGTCAACAATGCGAAACACGATACTATCGGTCTATCAGCCCGCTCATTTAACGAGACTAATACCTACCATGCAGTCAATCATTGAAACTGCAACTCAAACTCTCCATTCCTCTGTCGACGAAGATATCCCTTTCTCCAATCTCTCCCTCAAATTGACCACTGATGTAATTGGAACAGCAGCCTTCGGTGTTAACTTTGGGCTCTCTAATCCACAAGCAACCAAGACTTTCGGTATCAATGACCATGACAGTAAAAATGATGAAGTTTCGGACTTCATAAATCAACATATCTACTCCACAACGCAGCTCAAGATGGATTTATCGGGTTCCTTCTCAATCATTTTGGGACTACTTGTCCCTATACTCCAAGAACCATTTAGACAAGTCCTGAAGAGAATACCATTCACCATGGACTGGAAAGTTGACCGGACAAATCAGAAGTTGAGTGGTCGGCTTAATGAGATTGTTGACAAGAGAATGAAGCGTAACGATCGAGGTTCAAAAGATTTCTTATCACTCATTTTGAGAGCAAGAGAGTCAGAGACTGTATCAAGAAATGTATTCACTCCAGACTATATCAGTGCAGTCACGTACGAACACTTACTTGCTGGGTCAGCTACCACAGCATTCACGTTATCCTCTGTTGTATATTTAGTTGCTGGACATCCAGAAGTCGAGAAGAAGTTGCTTGAAGAGATTGACAACTTTGGTCCATCAGATCAAATACCAACAGCTAATGATCTTCAGCAGAAGTTTCCATATCTTGATCAGGTTAAGTAACATAGGCTATTCTTCTCGTTTCTATGGTTTTAGACCTCTCACATGAAGGAGTTTCATTGTTTTCATAATCAAATGAGTGCAGGTGATTAAAGAATCTATGAGGTTCTACACCGTTTCCCCTTTAGTAGCTAGGGAGACATCTAAAGATGTGGAGATTGGTGGATATCTTCTTCCAAAGGTAATTCAATAGAAAAAACCATCTGATGCATCTCTGTCTTCAAGCAACTTAGTCGATCAATCTAACTAATTGAAATACACTACTTTGTGATGAGATTAGGGTACATGGGTTTGGTTAGCACTTGGAGTTCTTGCCAAGGATCCAAATAACTTTCCAGAACCAGATAAATTTAAGCCAGAGAGGTTTGATCCGAACGAGGAAGAAGAGAAACAAAGGCATCCCTATGCTTTAATTCCATTTGGAATTGGTCCTCGGGCATGCATTGGTCAAAAATTCGCACTTCAGGAATTGAAACTCTCTTTGATTCATTTGTATAGGAAGTTTGTATTTCGGCATTCCCTCTCTATGGAACAACCTCTTGAACTTGAGTATGGTGTCATTCTCAACTTCAAAAATGGTGTCAAGCTCAGAGTGATCAACCGTAAATAGATGGCACTACAATAACTTCGGTTTCACTATCAGTTTGTACAATAAGTATCAGTTATGTATGTTTCTAATCTACAAATTATCATTTTAGGATTCCAATATAATAATCATCAAGAAAACTATCTATGGTGTTAGTAACTATTTGACATTACATAAACAACATATCATCTTTTGTCGAAAAAGGACTCCTATATTTCATCCATCCGTTGCTAGTTGCCATCAAACAAATCGGTTGCAGATAAGATCATTTTGACATTATTGCACTACACGTCTATTCCATCGCTGAACCAAGGACGTCAACGTCATCCAGATAAGATAAACTTTGGCCAAGAGTTCTAAGCAAAATTTGCAGAAGTGGGAAAAAAACAAAATAAAAACTAATGAACACCGAGAGCTATAATACAAAGAACGAGCCATTCTCCATTGGACATGAAACAAATATCAACTCTTTCGAATGATACACAATTTGGATGGCAGGAATTAAGAAATAAGGCGGTGCAGAACTCTTCTAGAATTACCAGAAACATGTTTCAATCTCAAAGCTGATTTGATTAAGCGAGCCTCTGTGTAATTGCTCATGATCTTAACTTTGTTCCATTCTTATCCAATCGTGTTGGCAGCATCAATGGCTTAAAGGGATTGACTGATGAATCAGAGCCAGCACTGCTCTTAGAATCCCCATTTGAGAAAGCTGCTGACTTCTGAAGGAATTGATACTCATCCATGGACTGCCTTTGAACTCGGTGTGATAAGTGACTATTTGTTTTTTGTTTCGCCTTTGTTGACTCTGTAAGGTTCATGTAACTCGGCCTACTGTAACTGCCATTCTCTGTTCTTTCAGCGGTTGAGAAAGCATGCCCCGACGCGGGAGTTGTCGACGTACAGATTGAAGATGAAGCAGAACTTTCATCATACCAGAAATCAGAACTTGGGCTAGAACAAGAACGAGTTTGCCCACTTGAGGGAGGTTTAGCAGAAATCCTAGTTGATACATTGTTCTTCCTGACTTTCACTAAACTTGGTTCAGAACCTTTGGAATGTTTAGACACAACAGACTCGATACAGCTCTTTGAAGGCGGAGTGACCTCAAATGATTCTGTGCGGGATTGTTCCATCAACCTCGTCTCCCATGGCTTCGCTGCCATCCATCTCTCCAACCAACTCCATCCCCAATTGTTCTTGTCGAACTCGTAACTCTTAAGGGCGTAAATTGAAGCATTTGTTCGTGAAGTTGAGTTTGGTGTTGCCTTCAATTGCTGGAGAGCAAAAGATAAACAAAAAACACCAAACTGAAATATGCTTTCTCAAAAGAAAAACCGACGAAGGATATGTGATCAAAAGTTTCTCATCTATACCTTTTGAACAAGAGAGTAAGCAATTGCTCTCTCCCTCTTAAATGCTCCATCTTGCCTCATTTGTAACTTAGATTTGATATCTTCCAATGTCCCTTTGCTATCACACCAACCTTCCTGCAAATCAACCAAATCGTTATTCTCAATACCATCTTTTAACATACATATCATAATAACATATTCTCCTACCTCAGCTTGCTTCAAGAGATCAGCCTTGCTGCGATGTACGTTAAGCAATTGCTGCACAGCCTGCCCCTCGACTGACATCCTCACACGACGTGCCCTGACTCGAGCTTGGACTCGAACCAGAGCCTGCATGCACCTCAGTGTAACAGCTGCCTGCTTCCTCACCAAACGACCCCTCACCAGAGCTTGAAGCCTCACCACTCCCTTCAAGGCCCTAAGAGCCCTCCTAGACTGCAAAAAGTTCCACTACCAACTCACTAAAGAACTTGACATAGTGTCCTAAAGCTAAGTTAGAGACTCCAAACAAACAGCCGTTTTTTAAGTGAACTTGATTCTAGTTTCATGTCAAACACTTGGAAACTGATTAGTATGAAGAGAAAAAAAGTGTACCAAGAAACCACGAAATGCAGTTTGAATCCTAATTGCAGCCCATTCTTGGCGGACAGCCTTAAAATTCCTCGGCGGAGCACGGAGGACAGTGGCGACGGCGGCCGTAAAAGAATCAGCCGCTCTAGGAGAATCAGAGCCTTCAGAAGCTGCTTTATGTCCCCCTTTATAACCTTTCCAAGCAGAGCTCAAATCCCCTGATGGGCTTCTCCATAGCCTCCATTTCTTAGTTTTAGTATTACCCAACTTCTCCTGTAAAACACAAACAAACAATCACCATTTCCAAGCTTTAAAAACAGATTGGGTAAGAACAAAAACAACATAAAAAAACAAAACCCCAGAATTTAGCTCACATTGTCTTCCTTTTCAGACTTCTTCTGTCCTATGAAAACCTTCATCCATTTCGCAGAACCCCCCATCAAATCAGAGAGGAAACAGAGCAATGAGTATTAAATGAAAGCCAAAAATGATGGAGATCAAATAGTCAAAACTTTAGAAGCAGTGGTGTCTTAAGGACAGAAAAAAAGAGAAAATTTCCAGGCTTTTTGGGTATTAGGGGGAAAATGTTGCACTCTAACAACTGAAATCCAAAAATTTAAAAACTTTGTGGGTGGTGGGGAGAGAGAGAGATGGGTTTAGTTTAGTTTTGAGGGAAAGTGGAGTATTGAAGTGAGATTCATCGATAACCAACGAACGCTTCGCATTTGAATTTCAAAAAATAACAATGGTGGTCGCTTAGTGGGGCTTCCTCCCGCTCGATTTCATCATGCCATCATGATCCCTTTTTTACCCTTGGAGTTTTACGATATTACGAAATTAGCCCCCGTAGAAAAGTTTCATTTTGACCTTCAAGCCTAACCATTTTTTTCTCTCTCCCTCGAAGCAACTTTGGAAAGTTTTTGTTGTTAAAATTTTCATATATGACAAAATTAATGTAGGAAAATTTTCACGTATAAAAAAAATGTCAAATTATTTATAAAAATAATAAAAAAAAGAAAAAAACATTGATAGCTACTAATAGACTTTTATCCATTTTTATTTCAGCTTCTATCATTGATAGACACTAGTAGACTTTTACTAACATTTATTAAAGAAGATTAAAATTTTATTATTTTGTATAAATAATTTCTCTTACTTTTCTATTTTTAAAAATCTCTCATTATTGTATTCTTACTCTAAGTAAACAAAACAAATATATGAAGTAAATTTAAGAGTTAGTGTGAGAAAAAAAAAACCAGAAAGAAGAATTGAAATGAATACAACATAAGTATAAATCACACATGTTTACATGTCTTTATTTTTTTAGGAAAAAACTTGGGTGTAGTCTACATAGCCGCCATCTTTGTGTAGTTTAGACTGCACACCAATGAATTCCACCACATAGTAGACTTTCTTTTATAAAAAAATGATTTTATCTGTATATTTGGATGGGTTGCATGACTGCAACTTGCATTTTTTTCATGTATGTGTTTAGATTTGTTCAAATAAGTAGATACAAAGTTAACAACAAAAGTTTACAAAATTTGTTTTAAAACATATATCAATAATTAAAATGAAAATTTTCAAAATTCAGAGGTAGAATTAAAACAAACTCATAACTTAGGGTTAGTTTTGGTAATTTACCGTATATTAACCAAAAGAATTATTATATATATATAATATTATATTTTCATGAAAAGGCACGCTAGCAAGGGCACGGCTATTAGATAGAGACCAAAAGACAATCTGACAAATCTTCCTCTAAAATTTGTTGTATTAATTCTTCTCTTTATTTCATAGTCCTCGTAGTGAAATCCCACCGTCCGATTTCACCCTCCCTTTGGAATCCAATGCTCTATTTAAGTTCTATCGAATTTCGACTTTCTGCTTCTAAAAGTTTCAGTATTGTCGTCTCTTGTGTTTTTTTTTATATTTCATCGAATTTTATCCGACCTTTTTTTTTCGTTTAGAAAAATAATAGTGGGAAGTTATTGATTGGGAGTTCATAATCCACCCTCTTCTTTTTATGACATCAAAGTTTCGACACCTACTTAAGAAAAATATCTTTTTAGTCCATAAATTTTAAAGAATTATGCATTTTGGTAACGAAAAAGAGATGAGAATGAAGAGAAATATTGACGAAGAAGAAAGAGAAGAGAAAAAGGAAGGTTGGTACTAAAAATGACAAATTTTTAGGGATAATAACACACGATACCCTATATTTCAATTATGTTTAACTTTTCTATTATTTACAACGATGTTTAAATTGACTTTAAAATTACAAAAAAAAAAAAAAAAAAAAAAAAAATCCCAATTACCATTTGGTCCTGAACCATTAATTTAGTAGGAAAAAATATTAAACCATACAATTTTTTAAAATACTTATAACTTTACATCTTCAATTTCTCTCTTAAAATTCTGTGAGATATATATGTTCTATGTCGAACATTGAACTAGTATGTGATTTATAGATTGTGGTAGATATTTTTGTTTATTTTCGATTACTTCAAATTTATGATATATATTGTGATATAAGTAAAATTTATAATATATACTATATTTAATGTTGAACATTGAATTAATCTGTGATTTATATATTGTGGTAAAATTGATAAAGAAATACTGTTAAACAATATATACTCGTAATTTATATATTATACTTTCATAGGGATATCGTATATTTAAACTTTCAAATGGTACAACTATCTATTTGAGTATATATCAAATATATTTACTAGTATATTTCATATATTGGTTTAGATCATTTGAAAAAATATAATATAATATTCTAAGGTATATTTAAAAATAACATGAATCCCCAATAAACTCAACTATTTGATATGCGAAATGCATTAAAAAAAAAAAAGAATACATTTTTTTCTCTCCAATTGAACATGGTAAGAAAATCTCAACTAATTAATATTATATAATGAATACATTTTCTTTCTCAAACATTGAATGTGTTTCGTAAATATGGAAAGATTTTTCCAACACATATTTTCTCTTCAATTGCTCATCACAAGGGGTATTTTCGTCCAAAATTTCCATTAAATTTTATATATAAAATACTAACAATTTGGACATTTATGAAAATAAATTTTGAAAATAGATTGAATCTCTAATAATCTCATATATTTTTTTTCCAACACATTACGTCATGTCACTCTTCATCATTTTTTATTTAAATTTAATAGAAGAGAGATCTTTTAAACCTATTCAAGAAAGCTCGAGGACTAAAATGATCAATTTGAAATATGGGAACTAAATATACCTATTCTCCAAAATTTAGGGACCAAAAATATATTTTTCCTTTAAAAATATTTGAACTTTATTATAAGAGAATTATTTCATTTGAATAAATATTAAACTATATGTTCGTATTGGCTATAAAAGATTGATTTTGAAGCATTGTTTAGAGTGAAGATTATAACAATATTTATTTTGGTAAATCTTGTTATGGAGTGCATGCGATATGACAAGTTAATTTTTGTTGAATTTTTCAATGACTTTGTAGCCATGAATTAACTTGTCACAATTGATAACAACATATGGTAAATTTTAATCATTATAAAACTTTAAATACGGTTGAATGAAATTGACACCAAATTTAAAGTAGGTTGACAAATGATGTAGTTTAGCTATTATTGATAATAGTTTTCACTTTCTTGAAAATTTTTTTCTTATTTGATCAAATTAACTTTAAATTTAAAGATGAAAGATATTTCCTAGATTACAATAGTCAATTCGAAGATTTTTTTTCATTAGCAAAAAATGAATAAAGAAGTCTCGAGTGAACTGACAAGTTATCAAACTTGCCTCCAACGGCCATCAACAACACTGCAAAACCAACAAACACAGATTCTTGGGATTTATCGTGAATGCTTAAGTATAGATGGAGGAACACCTCACCTCTAAAGGTAGGCAATGCTACATTGTTTTACTCAACAGTATTATTTGAAGTATAAATTAAGTTAAGTATCAAATTTATTGGACAAGACACCACATTGATGTGAGATTCTATTATGCAAGTGAGTTTAGTTCGAGTTAAGACGACCAGAGTCACCTCCAAAATCACCATTAGTTTTATAAACATAGAATCTCAATTGTATAAGCTTTCTCAAAAACATAACATGAAGAGGAACAATGCTTGAGTTAGTTGAATTATATATATGTTTTTTTGTTTTTCTTTTCTTACGAAAAAAGAAAAGGAACAATATTCTTTGCAATTTGGCTCTCTCATAAAATATATTGTAAACGTAGTTCTATTTTTTCTATGGTTGGAAAAAGCTTCTACTTCTAATATATGAATAATTTAAAAAACAATAGAGAAATTAAAAAAAAAAAACAAAAAAACACAACTAAAACACATAGAAATTTATGTGGAAAATTCCAAAATCGGATAACAACTTTGGTCCACTAAAAAGAAATTCACAATGTGAAAAATGGTTACATCACACAAAATTCTTTCCTTGATCTCAATTATAAGAGCACTCACTTGAAGTTTTTAACTAGTCACACACTTTTTTTCCAGTCTCAAATTATAGAAAACATAAAAAGAATTTAACTAGAGTAAATATGCTAAGTTAAAAGTGCGTTTTTTATTCGGATGATTTGAAGCTAAAGACAATTTTTTTTTTTTTTTCACAGTGCTTAGAGCTCATCACTTCTTTGCATCTTCCTCTTTTTCAAATGAGGAAGTTGCAATGATGCAAAAAAATAGGCTACATCATAAAAAATCCCCTTGAACTTTATACTTTCTGTCAAAGTACTCTTAAACTTTCAAAAATTTCAAAAATATCCTTAAACTTAAAAAAAAAAGTTAAAAATACTCTTGTCGTTAATCTTGGATGGAAACCGTTATTTAAAAAATACTCCTAAACTTTCAAAATTTTCAAAAATACTTTTAATTTAAAAAAAAAGGTTCAAAAACACTTTCACCGTTAGTATATGAACAAAACCCGTTAATATCTTGTTGCAAAAATAACTTTAAAATAAAAAATTAAAAAAAATACACATATTGTTAATATGATGATCAATTTGTTTGAATTTTTTTTTAAGTTAAAACAATCCAATTTTAAAACAAATTATACATATATCCTTATTTTATATATATATATATATAGATACTTTTATTTTTGTTCTTAATTTTTCAATTCTTGACTTACACCAATTTTCTCAGCAACAAAAAATTTAAGTTAAATCATAAAATCACACAAAATTCCGAAGTCAAAATCTCCCCTTAAAACATACCAAAATGATAAGTACTCAAACAAAAAAAAATGTATTTGACTATTAACAGATACTCAACTACTAACGCACAACTTTGTTGAAACATTTAAGTCTTAAGATCCGTTGGTGCTTCCTTTATTCTTTTTCTTCTTATTATAGTCCACATACCTAAACTGAAACCTGCAATTTTTTGCTAGCATGAGTGTAGTTCAATTGACATCGTGCTTGTATTACCAACTTCGAGTTAGAGGTTCGATTCTCTCGCCCCTTCTTTATTATACAATACCTTTTAAAGAAATAAAATAAAAAAAAAAAACATTTTTAAAAGTTTAAGGGTATTTTGAAAATTTTGAAAGTTTAGGAGTATTTCTCACACAAAATACTATGGGTTCCATTCAAAACTAAGGGTAAAGGTATTTTAAATTATTTTGGAAGTTGTATTTTTTAAACTTTCAAAAGCTTAAGGGTGTTTTTGACATAAAGTGCAAAGTTTGGTGGTATTTTGTATAATTTAGCAAAATTTTTAAATTACTCTTTTAATATTTTGCAAAAACTCAATATCTATTTTAGACCAGATTTAAAAATATTATTAAATATATATTTAAAAAATTCTAATAATAGAGTTTTAGGGGGAAAAAATCATACTTCTGATATACATGAACAAAAATGGTTAAAAAGAAGATAATAAGTCAATGATATCCTTTTCTTCATTTATTTTACAAATTAAAATTTACGTCAATCAACAAATTGATTTAAAAAACCAAATAATTTAAGTCTGACTTACAGATTTCGTTTGTTTTTCTTTGAAATGTCCATTTTTGTCGTTATCGAATACACCAGTAAAAGTAAAACCTTTTCCATTTCAAAATTCAAATATATTTTATACAACACAACAAAACAATTAAATATCACTATTTATTAAATTCAAATTTCAAAAAAAAAAAAAAAAGTAATAATAATAATAATTAAATATCACTATTATTAAATTCATCTGGGTTCCCCAATTGGACAGCGAGCTGGTAACATCTGTGTCGACCAATCGTCAAAATAACGCGAAATCCAACGGCACCTGTTTTTTCCCCCCCTCCAAATAAATAATGTAATTACACTTTTTAATAATAATATAATCGATTAATTAGAACTTAGAAAATACAAAAATTATAATTTGGTACACGTCGTAAGTAAATGTTTTTCTAAATATTTGGTTGTTTGTTTGTAATGTCATTCTTTTAAATGAAGGCCAATTTGTTCAAATTTGAGTTTATTTTAATACTATATTAGAATTTTTAAAAAATATTAAAAAATATTTGCAATTATTTAATTTTTAATTACTTAAATAAAACAATTCTTGTGTTAGGTTAAAAAAAATGTGTTAAACATTTTACATTGAATGATTTTTCTAAACTCAAAATTTATTTTGTTTATAACGAAATCAGAGGAAACTTGTTATAGTTTAATGTAACAATACAACATAAATGATAATTGTTATATTCTTTTTTAATAAATCAACTTATGATAAATTTTTGAAGTGAGGATTTTTGTTATCATTGTTTTTTTAGTATTTTAATTAGTAGGGATTTAGACTTGCATTTATATTTAATATATTAATGTATTAAAGTTCTATTTGGTAACTGTTTTATTTTTTGTTTTTATTTTTTGAAAATTAAGTGTATTTCCTCCAATTTTCTTAGAATTATTTGTATCTTTCTTAATTATAAAAGTTAAATTCTGAGTCAAATTTCAAAAAGAAAAATAAGTTTATAAAAATTAATTTGTTTAATTTTCAAAATTTAACTTTGGTTTATTCAGACCAATTATTTTAATCTTTAATGATTTATAATTGTATCAATGGTTTTTTTTTCCTTTTAAAAGATAATTTGAATTGAAAAACCTTGTGAGGTCATAAATGTTTCTAGTGACCTACGAAAAGATAAGCCAAAAAGCTAAGTTTGGCAGCAGGTTAATCTCAACTGGGAGTAACTTTTCCCCCTACTAGCTAGTAGCTAGCACTATTGTCATTTACATATGAAGTGCAAGTTTGATTAGTTGATCTTAGAGAAAATATATTCTAGTCACCAATCTTTTCTTTTCTTTTCTTTTCTTTTTTTTTTAAATAATTATCATGTTTAAGGGTGTATATGGATTGGGTTAAATTGAGAGTATTTTCTAGAAGTTAGTTAGATTGAAAATCCAAAAGACCCAGATAAAATCTCAAACCCAATCCAACCCAACCCTTAAAATTCGGGTTGAGTTGGGTTGGGTTATTAGGTTATAACTTTTTTTTTCTTTTTAATTTAAAATATGTAAAATAAGATATAGTTTCAATAGATGGCTAAGAAGTCAAGTATTCAATCCATGGTAGCTACCTATCTAGAAATTAATCTCCTACTAAGTTTCCTTGACACCAAATGTTGTAGGACTGGGTTGTCCTGTAATATTCATGTAAATTTATCTACAACACATGATTAATAATTAAAATCTCAAAAATTCAAATGTCAAATACCAAATATATATGATATTTGTTACAAACTTTAAACAAAGATAAATATCATAATAATTTAAAATTCACAAATTAGTCAATACAAAGTGATCAAACTATAAACAAATATATATATATATATATATATAAATTTCCGGTTGGATTGGGTCAACCCAATTTTTTAGCCCTGCCAATTTTTTTAGTCAACCTGCAACCCAACCCAACTTAATAAAATAGAAAAAGTTTAATCCAACCCAACCCAATCAACCCTTACATTTTGGATTGGATAGTCCAAGTTGTTTAGGTTGTCGGGTCATTTAAACACCCCTAGTCATTTTATTGTTTTTTCTCAATCAAGAACCATCAAATTTAATTTTGATGTCAAAGTGAATTTAGCTTAGTGGTATTGTGGAATACACTCCGATTCAAGAGGTTGGAGGTTCAATCCTCATTAATTGTTGTATAATCTATTCTTCTACCATAAAATCAACACCAAACTACCAAACAAGAAGCAAAATAATTATTCATTAAAGTTTATGAACTAAAATTTACATTTAGAAAATTCAAAGAAAAAAATAATAATAATATTCTCATGGGTAACTGACCATTGGCTAATTAGATTGAATCATAATAGTTCTAAGAAGATTAGGGTGAATAATATGTCAATATCCCTATATATACACTATTATAACTTCCTATGAGATAACAAAACTTACAACATAATCTCCATTTTACAGTTCTACATCTCTAATTTTGATATCATAGATTTTTTTCTTTGTCTTGGATATTACATCTTCCTCCAAATTATAAATTCACTATCATCATCATTATGTGCATGTCAATTTTTTCCCTATTGGAATTTTGATATCAATAAATATTATAAACTAAGTCTTAGACAAAAATGGATGCAAACTTGAAATTTAACAAAGATGTTAAACATTTGGGTTAAAACAGTAAAAACAAGGATAAATGTAATAGGTATCATTTTGAGGGTAATTAACTAAGAATATAACATTTTTTTAGAACAAATTACAAATATAGCATGTTTTCCTTAATATCCGATTCATTTTTTTTTTATTTATTCCTAAAATAGCCTTAATTTTAAATGGAATTTGGCATGACTTTCTTCTCCATCCTCTCAACAGAACACTTCTCGCTCGATTTGTCAAAATTCTTTCATCTTCTCCTCGCATGATCCATCCTCTTTGGCGTCTCTCTCATCATTTCCTCATGCGATCTATCCTCTCCGGCAATTCTCTCATCCTTTCCTCGCACGATCCATCCTTTTCGACGATTCTCTAAAAAAGGGGAACAAAATCGATATTTGTCCTCTTCTCATGCAATCAATTTTAGAGAGGAACAATTTTAATTTTCTCATTCTCTCCTCGATTAGTTTCTGTGCGCAATCATTTGCGTTATTGGAAGATTCTTATTATTTTATCCATAAACCTTGTGTTGGGTTTTATGCCATAAAATTCGTAGATAGTAAATGTTATTAATTGACCATCATCAAGAAAGTGTTATAGATATTAAATCAATAAATGTTATTATTTTTATTGTTGTATATTTTGTCTTAATAACCCTAAATCCAATAAACTAACATCCAAAGTTGTGTATGTTGGGATACATAGGGATCAATATTCAAGATACTATCCAAAGGGTCTATAGTATAGAGATAAAGGTTGGGTACCTTATCCTGGTATGTTGGACATATAGGGATCAATGTTCAAGATACTGCCTAAAGGGTCTATAGTATAGAGATAGGGTTGATAGGATTGGGTACCTTATCCTGGTATGGTGGGACATATAGGGATCAATGTTCAAGATTCTGCCTAAAGGGTCTATAGTATAGAGATGAGGCTGGGTACCTTATCCTGGTAATACTATGGATACGAACTACTTTTTATTTGATACAGACATAATGATCCAACACGTTCGTGTAGGTGACATGCGAGGGGGTATCCTATGCAATGAGTTTGCATAAGATTGGACCACGAAATAGTAACCACTAGATGTAACACCGTTAACTAGTTTGGTTCCTATTTCAATAGGATGACCTAGGCGACTTAGTCTTAATCTTGAGTATATTATGAACTCCTATTCACGAGGGATTGTACTTTCATTTGCATGGGTGAGGGTGGCTAGATTGCTGACCCAATATACCTACCATTTTGGGGACAAGACTGAGTGAGGACCTGGGAGCATAATAATACCATATGGAATTCACTTCTTCCCTCCTTGAGGGTAAGTAGAAGAGTGTTCCCTTAAGTGGTGTCTCGGGGATTTGAACAAAGGGCCTTACCCTCTCATTGGCCTGAGAGGATTTCTGTTTATTGGTAGGACCACAAACAAGTTGTTCATTAGAGAAGCACTGATACTTAAGAAGCTAGAGGTAACTCAAAGATAAAATGGTAATTTGACCCACTTGGAGTTACGAACACTCTTGAAGGACTAACTTGCTGGTATTGATCTATATCCGTGGATACATAAATATATCTGTAGTGAGAAGAGTGTAGCTGTAAGTCTTTAGTGGAGTGTACCCACAATTAACGAATATTGATTAACTTGGTTAATGAGTTTAACCACTTAATCTCATGTCATTGGAGTTTTGATCTACAAGTCCACTTGGTCCCCTCATTAGCTCACTAAAGGATAATTAAGAGAGATTAATTTGAGAAAACTATATATTAATGAGATTAATATATAAATAATTATTGATATGATCTATAATAAAATTGGAGAGCAATATTTGAATAAGATTCAAATTAATTCAAATGAATTAATGAAGAGGTTTTGCATAAATACATGAGATGTATATGATAATTAAATGTATACATTAAATTGGGTTAAATTTGTAAGTAGTTATTTAATTATCGTGCAAGTAAAAAATTAAATAAGTGTTATTTGATTGTACAAATTAAATAAATGTTATTTAATTGGGTTAGTTGATTAAATACGTGTTATTTAATTAAATAAGCTAATTGATTAAATAAATGTTATTTAATTAATTATTGAAAAGGAAAGTATTGGGAAAGATGCTTGACTCTTCTATATATAAAAACCTCCCATGGTCCTTTAGAACACACACTTTGATTACAGAAAAACTCAACTCTTTAGAGGATGTTTGGGACAAGGATTATCCTAAGACCATAATAACCACCGTTTACTACAGTAAATACTATTTTCTAATCTCCAATTAGTTACAACACTATTTTAAAACCCCATTTGCTACAATTTTTTCTATTTTACATTCATCATTTTTTATTCTTTACTACAGTATTTATTATTTCATTCTCAAACTAAAATAGTTTACATCTCAAACATATTATTATAATCCAAACTAAAATAATCTATACCCCAAACACAAACTATTATAACCCAACTATAATAACCTAGGACTATAATAACCAACTCCTTACCCCAAACGTCCCCTTAGTGTTATTGTGCAAAATTTTTTCTAAGCCATAAATCCTCTCAACTCTCCAAAACACTTTTCTCCTCCCCTTTTCCCAATAGTTGGATACTACATATCTCTCTATTGGAATCCCAGAGAATAACGAGGTAACTCTCGTTGTAGTGTTCAAGATTTCTCAAAGAGTTGTTCGTGATCAAGACCGCTTGGAGATCCATTCGTTGAAACTTTGGAGAGGATTGTTTGTGGTGCTTGGGGAATCTACAAAGGTAAGAATTGTTATAACCCTTTTCCCAATAGCATGCTAATTTACGTATTTATTTATTCAGTTTAGTATAACGATTTTGTTTATTGTAAAAATTGAATCGCGGGATGCAAGACATTCTCACACGAGATGCTTCCGCTAGGGGATTCGATCCCTTCAATTGGTATTCGAGTCAATTTCTTGAATCCACGTTCTTTGTATTTTTTGAAAAAAAAAATCGTTTAGAGGTGGGTTTTCATATTCTACATTATCAAATGTTTGAATGGTTGGTTTACAAAATTAGATGTTTTCGATTTTGGCACTAGATTATTTTTTAATTTGTTTAAATTGTAAGGGCCCGTTGTATTTTTTTGAGCGTTTTAATTCATGCTTCAAGTCTGTAAATCTGTGTCGATCGATAGAGCATTGGTTGTTGAAGAGATTGGGAAGAAACGAAAGTGTTTGGGGCAAGTTCAGAGCCAAAAACGAGGAGGATTGAAGCAATCTACTGCACAGTGTCGTGACGCTGCAATCGCAGCGTTGCAACACTGCAAGGCAGAGGCGTTGGGCTACAGTCGCAGCGTTGCAACGCTCCGAAGATGGACAAACTCAAGGTGGCGCGTGCGGACATCTCGACTGCTGTTCTTTTAACCTTATTTCCTCTTTTGTAATTTTATTTTATATTAATGAATTAAATTAATATGATAGTTATATTAATTTAATAGATTAATTTTGCATTAGGCTACCAAAATCGGTCCAATTTTTACTGTTTAATTTAATTATGCATTGGATGTATGTTTTAAATTATTTTTTGAATTCATATTACATATTGTATGTCATATAGATTAAAAAATACCCACATTAGGATAAACATGTACATGCATCATAATTAAATATAAAAGGTTATATTTTTTATATGCACGATCGAATTAGCATGCTCATGCATCATAATATAAGAGTTATGTTAGTGATGTTTGATTTACCTAAGCATGTCCATGCATCATACTATATATTAAAATTGTTCTAGTGGAATGATGTATGTGAATGCCTAATGTGTTTATAGATTTAAATAATTCATTAATTTATAAAGAGTTATAGTATTAATGAGATTGATTAAAATCTATAATCTAATTTGCATGCAAACATAGGTCCAAATTATTTTAAATTATTTAAAATTGGATTATGTTATTTGTAATGGGATTAGGAATAGGTAAATCTTTTTCGTTTGTTTTAATAAGATTAAAATGAATTTCAATAAAGGATTAAATTTATAAAATAATTGCCCATAAGAGACCTTTGTCTAAGGAAGGTTCTGTCTAGGAGGGGTATTTAAGTTGACGGAAATGAAATACCTCCACCTGGGAACTGACCTGAAAGGTGAATTGGGCAAATATTTTATAGGGTAATTGCAATTGATAACATTTTTAGAAATAATAACCAAGTATATAACATCATTTTAAAAAAAATTGTAAATATAGATAAGTCTATCAACGATAGACTTCTATCATTAATAGATTCCCAAGTCTATTAGAGATAGACTTCTATCGTTGATAGATTCTTACCAGTGATTGGTCTATCACTGATAGACTCCTACCAATAATATGGTCTATCACTGATAGACTATTTAAATTTGGTCATATTTGCAATATTTTTTTTACATTATGTTATATCTGTTAATACTTTGGGTCTAATGTCTATATTTGCAACTATCCTTATTTTATAAGAATGCAATAAATCATTGATTTTATTAAAAGAGTTTAATAAATGAAATCAAGTATTGTTAAAAATTATTCAATATAAATGTTATATTAAGCAAATTTAAAGGACTTAGAAAAATTCACTAGCCGGGGTTTTAACTAAGTATAATAAAATCCTAATAAAATATTAGAATACTTTAGTGGGAGGAAGTTGATATATATGATATATCAAATTTTAGCTCTCATGTCCCCAAGAGTTTACACTGTGAAATTCATACTCAGTTTCGTGTCACCCTAGGAGCGGCCTCCCTTAGAAGATTGTTTGCATGGATCAATAATAAGGTGAATAGGGAAAGTATTCATAGTAAGTGGGAGAGGGACGTGTGTCAACATATCCCACGGTCTCCTCCATTAGGTTGCGTCGTGAGATTTCGATGGTCCGCTTGTGTGTCGTCCTAGAGCGACCATCCCTTTGGAGGGCCTCATCATAGGGGTTAGAATAATGCAAACTCCAGTAATGGATAGGGTCGTTGGGTTTTATGTCTTACTCATGGTTTGTAAACAATAAAACTTATTCTGAAAATTCAATACCTTGTTATTGAATATATGAATTGCTTATTTCGTTTTAGAAATAAATCCAATAAACTAAAAGATCCATGACTATTACATGAGTACTTAAACTTTATGTGGAGACATAAAAGTGGATCAGGTTCGAGTAAATAGTCAAAATGGTCTATAGTATATGAATAAGGTTAGGTGCCTTATTTTGATAACACTATTGGATGCGATCCACTCTGTAGTTGTTACAAGAAGTTGTAAAGTGCTACAGACGAAGTGATCATAATTCGCACATGTAATGACATGAGGAGTGGGGGTATCCTGTGCAATGAGTTTGCGCAAGATCAGACCACGAAACAAGTCACTTTTATTTTATAACATTGTTTACTGTTTAAGACTGACTATTTCAAAGCGATGACCTTGGTAACTTGACCTTAATCCTGAGCTAACTATGAACTTCTTTTTATTCGAGATTATCCTTAGATTTGCATAGGTGAGGGTTGGCTCAACAGTGTCGACTCAATAATTCTCCATTTTAAGGGTAAGATCGGTTAGATAGCTGGGGACATAGAGTGTTAGATGAAATTCACTTCTACTCGATTTTAGGGATAGTAGATAGATTGTTCCCTTAAGTGCTGATTTTGGGTCTTGAACAAGGGGCCCTATCCTCTCATTGGCCTAAGGAGGACTAAGTTTGATGATCGGATCACAAACCAATTGTTTATTAGAGGATTAGTGGGACTTAAGGAACAAGAGGTAATCTCGGGGGTAAAATAGTCATTTGACCCATCAGTTATTACGAACAACCTGTGAAGGGTTAATTTACTAATCATGGTTATATCGATTGAACATAATATATCTACAGTGAGGGGAGTGCAACTCTGGACTTTAGTGGAGTGACCTAGTAGTTAACGAATGAGGGTTAATTCGGTATAAAGAGTTTAGTCAATTAATTTCGGATTGTTGGAGCTCATGATCTGTAGGTCCATGAGGTCCCCCTACTAGCTCACAAATAGATTAGCCTTAGAGTAGCATCATAAGTTAATTTGAAACATTCGAATTAGAATTAAGGGAATTAGTAATTATATGTGATATAATTATGTGTTTAATTTTGGGATTAAATGAAATTGGAGAATTAATATTTAAATATGATTTAAATATTAAATTCATAAATAGAGATTCATGATGGTGAAATTAGTATTAAATTAATTTAATATTTGATATTACATTAATTGAATTAATTAAATTGTTTAATTAATTATTTATTAACTTTATTAGATAAATTAATTATTGAATTAATTTTGTAAAATTAATAATTTTTTTTAATAAAATTTCATT
>NC_052357.1:80495292-80504177 GCF_009727055.1 Benincasa hispida | reverse complement strand
AAATTTATTTTGAAAATAAAAATTGAATTAAATGAAAAGAAAATTGGAAAATTGAAAAAAATCCAAAAAGTTGGATTTTTCCACTAAGTTTCCAAGGAGCTCACTCATAATTCCACCATTCTTCAGCTCAAATTTTCAAGTAGAAGGTGCAATCCATGCAACAACTGTTCTTGCATGATGATATTGCTATATATCCTGAAGAATCTGAGTGGAATTTGGCATGTAAAAGGGTTGATTTTGGCTGATAATCACTCTTGAAGAAGGGTTTTTCATATTGCTGTAAACTAGTGTTGTTTTCCTCCAAATTTCCTTAATCCAAGCTTATTTTGAGTCCTACAACTCAATCTAAGGCACCAAGAGGATAATAGGGAAGTCCTTAAGGTGGTTCACAAGCTGAATTGAAGAGGAATTGCAGCTGGAATTCAAGTTTCAAGTGTTTCTTCAAAGGTATGTCATGAAACCCATTTCATAGTTTATGGAGCATGCTTAATTCAAAGTCAAAATTAATGAATTAGAATGCTTAATGATCCATTTTTCTTTCGCTGCATGTTTTCTAACTCTAACAAGGGTTTCTTAGGTTAATCTTCAACAGTTATCTTTCCCTTTGGTAGCCTATTGAAGCGTACCTCTGGGATCCAAAAATGGGAGGGTCATACTTACAGGAGGAGTTAAGTCAGTTAATGAATCCTCAACCAAAAAATGGTAGCTAAAAATTATAGGAATAAGAGTTATTCTAGTATTAGTGATTGACTGAGATTGTCTCAATTCAGGGGAGGAGTAGCTGATTACCCTTTGACGACTGTTGCACTAAACCTCTGAAGTATTGTTGCAAAAACTGAAATCAATAGTTTAATTAGGGTTCTTTGATTAAATATATTTTTGTTAAATTGATTGAATAATTATGTAATGGGTTATGACAAAAATAACTAATAAGGTTAATTGATTATTATATATTTTAGCATGTCTTCCAAAATCATATATTTGCTTAAAAATGAGAAATTAACCGGTGAAAACAATGCGACATGATATTCTAACCTAAATACGATTCTAGATGTTGATGATCTGTAATTTGTCTTGATGGAGGAATGTCCTCCAGTCCCCGCTCGGAATGCATCTCAAGTGTTGAAGGATGCTTATGACCGTTAGACGAAGGCCAATGACAAGGCCCGAGTCTACATCTTGGCAAGTCTATCTGAGATTCTTACCAAAAAGCATGAGGCCATGATAACTACACGTCAGATCATGGAGTCCCTCTAAGAGATGTTTTGGACAACCGTCTGCTCATATCCAACACGAGGCCTTCAAGTACACTTATAATGTGTGGATAAAAGAGAGCCTATTAGTGAGAGAACATGTTCTCAATCTGATGGTCGATTTCAATGTTGAATGAACATGCAGTCACAGACGAGCAGAGTTAGGTGTTCTTATTTTAGAATATCTTTCGAAGAGTTTTCTTTAGTTCCGCAGCAATACAGTAATGAATAAAATATAGTACAATCTGACTACCCTTCTGAACGAGTTACAAACTTTCCTATCTCTTATGAAAGATAAGAGACCAGTAGTAGGAGAGGCAAATGTTGCCCATTCCAAAAAGTTCTATAAGGGTTCATCCTCTGTAACTAAGTCTGTTCCTTCGACTTTTAGTACTAAGAAGATCTAGAAAAAAAAAGGAGGGAAGGAGAAGGCTTTCATTGCTGGCAAAAGCAAGGGCAAAGTTAAGGCTGACAAGGGCAAATGCTTCCATTGTAATGTGGATAGTCATTGGAAATTCAATTGTCCTAAGTACCTTGCTGAGAAAAAGAAAGAGAAGGAAGGTAAATATGATTTACTAGTCTTGAAAACTTGTTTAGTGGCAAATGACCATGATGCCTGGATACTTGATTCAAGAGCCGCTAATCATGTTTGTTCTTCTTTACAGGGAATTAGTTCCTTTCAGCAGCTAGAAGAGGGTGAAATAACGCTCAAGGTTAGAACAGAAGACACCATTTCAGCTCGTGTAGTGGGAGTTGCTAAGTTGTCTTTTGGAAATAGATTTTTTTTGGAAAACTTGTACATTGTTCCCAAAAGGAAGAGGAACCTTGTTTCTATTTCTTGTTGAATTGAACAATCATACTCAGTTTCTTTTAATTCAAATGAGGCATTCATTATGAAAAATGGTGAGATTATTTGTTTAGTTAAACTAGAAGAAAACTTATATATGTTAAGACTAACTGAGTAAAAAACACTTCTAAATCATGAGATGTTTAAAACTACTAATACTCAAACTAAAAGGCGAAGAATTTCTCCAAGTAAATGTGTCACACCCTGCCCCGAGCCCGCATTCTTGAGCCCGAGGAGAGGCATGGGGGACTACTGATACCACTCTTTTGTGATACTTACAATCCATCCGAACCTCTTTACTCTCAGTAAACTTTAAGTCAAGGAGATAAACAACAACTGATTAAGTAGGCCCATTTTATTACAACCATGTAATGTTTATACAACTCCAAGACTTAACTACAATGTTGACTATCTATCATGTGTGTAGGTAGGATTAAGAAAAGCTTCAGGGTATGATGAAGGTTTGCATTGGGAACTCGCGATAGAATACTTATGATATGAAAAAGACTCGTACTTATGATTCCACTCACCGAGCTTTGTAAAGCTCATTGTTTGTTTTTTGTGTTTCTCTCGCAGGTAGTAGAAGAGTCCAGGTTGCGAAGTTGGTCAAGGTCTGCCACATGTTTTAGAAATAGTACTAAAAGAGATTTGCAGTCGGGGTAGTACCACACTAGTAAATGTAACATGAATTTGTAAACTAGTTTCCTAAATAAAGCATGTAAGTTTTTCCTACTGCTATAGTAAATAAGGTTTTAAAAGAAAACTAGTGGTAATGTTAATAGTGGTCATGAAGAAGTAGCATTAGTTAACATCACGCCTCTCCTCGGGCTCAAGAATGTGGGCTCGGGGGGGGGGGGGGTTGTGGTAGATTGTCTCCAAGTAACAGTGATACATACATTTGCATTTGAGTTTAGGCCACATAAATCTCGATAGGACTGGGAGATTGGTAAAGGATGGACTTCTAAAAAAGTTAGAAGATGATTCATTACCTCTATGTGAATTCTGTCTCGAAGGAAAAATGACTGAAAGACTTTTAGTGGAAAATGTTATGGAGCCAAAGAGCCCTTAAAGCTCATATATTCAGATCTTTGTTGTCCAATGAATGTGAAGGCTAGAGAAGGGTACAAATACTTCATCTCTTTTATAAATGATTATTTGAGGTATGATTGTTTATACCTAATGGAACTTAAGTCTGAAGCATTTGAAAAGTTCAAATAGTTTAAAGCTGAAGTTAAAAACCTATTAGGTAAAACAATTAAAACACTTTGATCTGATCGGGGTGGAGAGTACATGATTTAGAGATCCAGGACTATTTGATAGAACATGGAATTCAATCCCAACTCTCAGTACCTGGAACACTTAAGCAAAATGGTGTATTAGAAAGGAGAAATGGAACATTATTAGATATGGTTCGTTTTATGATGAGCTATGCTCAATTGCCTTACTCGTTTTGAGGGTATGTAATAGAGACTACAGTTCACATCTTGAAAATTTTCCCTCGAAGGGTGTTTCTGAAACACCTTTCGAGTTATGGAGGGGGTGTCTAAAGTGATACGATGGCATCGTTGCTCTGCTCTCTCTCGTTTGTTCTTGAACCATATTCGCTTTCCTTCTAATCCTCATGGTTCTTTAGGATGTGATCAAGGATGTTTTTAGCTTCAACGTAAGTCTTGTCCAACAAACCGCTTGCTGCAACAATGTTCGTAGCTGTTTGAGATGCTAAATTTAGGCCATAATAGAAAATCTCCATTTGTAAACAATCAGGGAGTCCATTGTGTGGACAATCTCTTACTAGCTTTTTGAACCTTGCCCACAAATCGCTTAGTATTTCATTTCTTCCTATTGAAAATTTATGATCGCCTTTTCCTTTTTGTGTTTTCTGTAGGTGGAAAGTATTTCTTCATAAACTTCACCATGACTTGTTTCCATGATGTGATTTTACCAGGTTCAAGTGAATGGGCCCACTTTCTGGCTTCGTCACATAATGAAAATGGAAATAAGGTGAGCCTAACTTCTTTAGGAGTAATATTTGGGAATATAAACGTGTTGAAGATTTCGATGAAACTCCTCAAATGAGTATGAAGATCTTCACCTTGTCTTCTTCCAAATTGACTAGCTGTTTGAATCATATGGAGCATAACAGGTTTCATTTCAAATCTAGAACCATCTAGTGCTGGTCGCATGATCCCAGGTGAGAAATCATAGAAGATTGTCGAAGCATAGTCCCTGATGGGTCTATTGTGATCACTAGCTAGAAGAATGGGGCTGGCGAGAGCATCCATATTATCATTTATTACTGTATGCAGCTATTTGGATAATGTCGTTGATCAACCATCCTCTGAGCTCTATTCTTTTGTCTCATTTTTTTTTAATTTTTTCTTCTTCTTCTGCGAAAGGTCCTCTCCATCTTTGGGTTGTATACAAGCTCATGTGTAGATCCCTCACTCATAAAATGTTTGTACCTTTTTCATAAATAAGGGTACAATACGCCAAAAACCGAGACCTGCAAAATTCCGAAACAATAATCTTAGCGCATTTAGTTATCGCAATCCCCGACGACGACACCAAAAACTTGATGCATTTTAAATATGCGATGGAGTAAGTGCTATGTGATGTCCTATTAACACATTGCTTTACCTAGTTAAACCCAAGTATAAGTCTAACTAGAGTCTTGGTGAGTTCAAGGTCAAACTCAGGGATTGCGTTCTATATATACGATGGAAAATATTGTTTCGATCTTGACGCGAGTTGTTTACTAAATTTGCTATGATTTTGATCTTATTCTATTGTAAAATAAGGAGTGATGAATGTGATGGAAATTACACTTGAGAGTGAAACAGTTTATGCGAGAAGTACAATATTCGAATCAATGAAGATAAGGTTGAGAAAAATATTCACTAACATTCTAAGCAAAAGCATAAATCATGTGTTTAAGCAAACTACTAAAAAATTACAACCGACACTTCTCAGTGTATTTAGCCACAATATCCTATCTCTAGGATACATGCGATGAGTATTTGATGCAAAAGATGTTTCTTTATTTCTAAAGATACTCTCTTCTTGTTTTATGAGGTCTAAATCCTTGGTATTTTAAAACCTAGATTTAATCTACTTAGAATAATCTTTTTACTTATTCAAATAGTTTATAAAGCATACGTAAAACAAGTTGAATGCATGATTAAGTATTACTTAGTTCATGTTGGCTGCAATGTTTCTCAACACATAAAGAAATTAGTTGCTCATGGTAAAAGTTGGGGAGATGGATAAAAGAGAAACTATAAATGCATTCATATTGAGAAAAAGAAGTCTTTTAACGTTTACACAATACAAATAACAATTGTAGAAGAAAAGTGATAGAGATAGAAAGTCAAGTCGTAGTATGAAATTATTTGCTCCCTTCGGCTCTGTAGACGATTGCTTCACAAAGAGTGTGTTGAAGGTGAGGTTCACTTTCTACTTCCAGAGTGGAATCCTAAGCCTTCACTTAAGATTTCACAAGGGCTCGAAGAGGAAGTGTTTTTGAAGTAAGAATTTGGGTAGATTTTTTTTCCCAATGTCTTTGTGGTTCTTATGCATGGAAATCTCGTTGGGTATTTATAGGCGTCAAGGAGCAACTTTTTCTTCTCTTACTAATGATTATGCCAATAAGGTGCATTAGATTCCATACCCTGATGCGCCGCCTGCTCCATGTTAGAATTTCATTGGTTCTACGGTGAAGCTTTCTTGTCAGCTATCAACTTGGTCTCTGATTTGACTTCCACCACCCTTGTGTCATTTCATCCTTTATTGCATAAGGCTACCAACTTGTTCAACAATGCGATTCCAATGTGAGAATTCCTTGCAATCGCATAAGTAGATTTCCTACACCCAAAAGCACTTTTTTTTTATATAACTTTCGTAGATAGAGAGACTTTGTGTGTGTGTGATCGCATGATATAATTATTTTTATAATTCATTATCAAGTTGTTGCATTTTCAAAGTTTTTTTCCTAATTGTTTTAGATAAAAGAGGTAAGCTCACTTTTCACATGAATTCTTAGTATAATCGCCGCATATTCTACTTGTTAGCCCTCATAATTTTAAATAAAAAGCTACAATAACTTGCATTTCTACCAGTTATCATACCCCCAAACTTAGAATCATGTTTGTCCTCAAGCATGTCTTATACTTAGGAAATTCAAACATCACCCTATGGCTTTTCCTTTGCGATGACCGACTTTTCAAAATATAATTCACTCATACCTCTAACCTTGGTAGCAACGCTCTCCTCAACTTTAGCTACTTCTTCAAAGAGATCTTTTCTAAGTTTAAATCTGGCAAGCCTCTGCTAAAATACCTCTTTTCCCGTTTCTGGAAACTTTGCATTTATCTTTTTACAATGCATTCATTTAAAACAATTCAAAACTTTGCGATACATTATTAAAGCGGGGCGCTGAACTTGGTTACGCTCTTCGTTTTGGCATGCCCCCACGGGTGTCATGCGGGCATCCAACTTCGGTTGCGTGCCATATTCAACTCAACTCATGTCTTAGTTTGGGCTTGCACCAGACAGAGGAGTTGTTCTTATGCGTTGATTCTGGTCACCTACTTTCGTTTTGGCTTACTTGCATGGGTGTCATGCGAAGTATCCAACTACGGGTAAGTGCCTTTTACAACTTTAACTTTTATCAGCTTGGGTTTCCCCTTTGCACTGAAAGTGGAGTTTTTATTACCATTTATTTATTTATTATTATTATTTTGATTTTAACATCGCAATATGATGGATGCATTTGCCTGGAGCACTACCACCCCCAAACGTAGAAAGTGGCAGTGTCCTTGCCAAAAAGCTAAAAACAAACTTGATCAGGAATGCGGTAAAAGATGTTTGAGCAGAGGTTTGCACACGATAAAATGTAGACTGTCAAACCTTGAAGAAGCTATTAAGTGAGGTGACCCTTGTGATGTTTAGTTAGTGGATGTAGTGAATTATAAATATCATCATGGATGCTCATTTATCAACGCAAAGGTAGGCAAGCGGACAAAATAGAATTTCAGAAGGATAATGCGTAAAAGATAACAAGAAAAGAACCTTCGAGTAGAATAACACTTGCGACCATACTTTAGAACTCTTGCGGTCATAGCCATACGTTGAATGATGAAGAGGATTCTTCCGTTGAAGCTGCGCACCGAGGAGAATTATTATTGCACCTACAAGGAGTGAACGCACACCACATCCAAGAAAGCAACCGAAAATCCAAAATGACAATAATCAAGTAAACAAACTAAACTAGGAAAGCAAGGTAAAGATAGAGTAGAAGACGTCCCTGTTTGCAACTTGGTCACACAAGCTATAATACGCCCATGATAAAAAGGGTGCTTGTGAAAACACAAAACTCAACAAACTATTAGCTGCCAAGTCCCCGACAACGACGCCAAAAACTTGATGCATGGAAAATGGAGTGTAAATATGCGTGCATCTTATGATAGGCGTTGATCTCCATGCGTCGATGGTCATGCATTGGACTAAGAAATATGCAAGATGCGTTTAAGAACATATGTGATGACCATGCGTTCCTACCACAAGTTTTCTTGCTTTCTCGCCAAGTATAACGAGATCGCAAGTTTCTCGGGGTGATCCGAGGTTGATCTCAGGGACTTGTAACTAAATGTTGTGAAGTAATGTGTTTGCGACGATGAATAAAAGAATAATGAAGTTAAAGAGCTATGCGTTACTCTTACTCCTAACTAAACAGATTGAGCAATGGAGTATGACTATGAGAATTGGTAGAGACGCGACAACTGTTAACGCGTAATAAGATGCATGAAAAAATAGATAAAATGGTGGAAGGGATAAATTCAATGCATCGTTAAGCTTTATCGCAAGGGTAATCCCAGCCAGCAAAAGTTACGCAATCATGCTACACACAAATATATGCATGTGATGCATATGCGAAAATGTCGATAGAACTTATTTCTAAGTTTCTATTCTTGCTTATGCACACATAAGACAAGATGACCGCATACCACCATATCCTATTTCTAGGGCGAATGCGATGTGTAAATAGCAGATAGAACTTATGTGTAAGTTTCTACTTCTTGCTTATGCGATTCTAATCTGACTCTCTCAAGCCTAGATTCTATCTTTAGACTACTCTCTCAAGTATGTCTAAAGGGTGAATGATGCATACATAAGACAAGATGATCACATAAAGCATGGTTGACATAAGATTATTTCTATCTCTAGGAACACTGCTTACTTTGCTTAATGTGTTCCACTACTACTTACCCTCTTGGGCAGTTAGTCGCCATTGATCAGCTCATAGACAAGCGTTGCTATAGCCTCGCACTAAGCAAAGAGGATTTACTCACTATACTTGCGCAACGCACACCTATCAGTTGCTACATGCTTCATATGTCTATGCCTCATGATTGAGTATGCGATACTCTAACAATCATACTTAGTTCGTTGCGATGAAAGTAAGGAATGATAAAGAAGAAGTTAATGAAGCTGGAGTTGAAGGAAATAAAGAGATGCATTAATTACAAAATGTATTAATATCTTAAGCCAAAATGTAATACAATACAGAGATAAGAAGAGAAGTCGAGTGTGCTAAGCGTTGGTGTTGTGATAATGCGTTGGCCTTGTCCTAAGTGTTGGTATTGTGCCATGTGTTGGCCATGAACATTTGAGAGGTTATTTGGGCATTGAAAGAGGCTAAAGTGTGGCTGAGAGGAAAGGCTATGCGGGGATAAGCATGCGGTAGCCAATGTCTTGAGAGGTTAGCAAAGCATGCAGCAGCCTTAAGT
>NC_052357.1:80420285-80495276 GCF_009727055.1 Benincasa hispida | reverse complement strand
GTTGGCCATGAACATTTGAGAGGTTATTTGGGCATTGAAAGAGGCTAAAGTGTGGCTGAGAGGAAAGGCTATGCGGGGACAAGCATGTGGCAATCAATGTCTTGAGAGGTTAGTAAAGCATGCGGTAGCCTCAAGTTGCGCGGACAGAGGCGCTGGTTGATCGTGTAGTAAATAAACAGACGATCATGTAGCAAAAGGGCAGCACTACACGATGGGGTATGCGATCGTGTAGGTGGGAGGACGATCGTATAGCAAATGTGGTAGGCAATCATGCGGGACGGTGAGGCACTAAATGATAGCGCTATACGATGGGCGATAACATTAGATGATGGGGCGTTGGCATTACACGATCGACATCAGCATTATACGATGATGTTGGACGATGGCGCTACGCGATGGGCGTATGCGCTAGACGATGGCTGTCAGTACTATATGATGAGCAAGAGGTATGCGGCAATGCTATGCTATGGTGCTATGCGGTGGCCTTGCTAAACGATGAGCTAGGCGATGAGACAAACTATGGTGAACGCATAGTGAATTGTCTTGCATTGTTAAGGCTTGCAGTACATGAGGCTTGTGACGTTAGTTGCATTGGCCTTGAACAAGAGACTAAGGACATTGACAAGCAACAAGGACATACATGCGTTGGTCATAACGGATGCGTTAGCAAGAGCCTAGGCGATGGTAAGCTATACCATGAGGTGTTGAGTTGAGAACTAGGTTGACCCAAAGGTTGTTATGCATTGGTGATGTGCTATGTGCCAAGGACATCTGAGGGCATGTGGGCGCATAGGACAAGGCTTAAGCAAATAATATGCGTTGAAGAGGGTTGGTCATAATCCTAGTTAAGCGCATAGGCCAAGGGTAAGCCATGCGGGGGAGGAAGGTATGCGGCCAAGGATGTGATGCCTTGAGTTTAGTATGACTCAAGTTATGCGTTGATGAGAAAGCCATGGATTGATGATGGCTAACCGGGACATGCAGCCAAGGATGATTCTTGCGAGAATCTAGCATATGCGACCAAGTTGCGTCAATGGGATGCACAAGGTGAGGTTGCATTAATTGGAAATGGCACAATCGAGGTTAGTAGGTCGCATATAGGGAAGGGTGCTAGGCGACAATGGCTTAAAGGGTGTTATGTTGAGATTTAAAGACACCGCAAGGGCACAAGGTAAGGTTGGATGAACACATATGAGGGATGAATGCATATGATGTTGGATGAACGCATATGAAGTTGGATGGACACATATGAAGTTGGATGAACGCATATGAGATTGGATGGACGCATTCAAGGTCGTTATCCAAACATGTGGCTTGTTGGGAAGAAATCTTAGGCCTTAAGCAAATGAGGTGGATGCACAAGAAGACATGCAAATTTGAGGGCTATGCGTTGGTAAAAAGGGAAGAAGACACCTTGGACATGCGGCCAAGTAGGAGGTGTCGGCCTTAGAGAGATTTTGGACGCCTATAAATAGGGCCAAAAACTTCCGATGATAACTCGAATTCTCTTAAAAGGACATTAGGAAGAGTGTACGAGAGTTGAGTGGAAGAAACTATGCGTTGATGGAAGAATGCATGCATTGGTAGCAAAAACCCATGCGTCGGTCTTGAAGTTCCAAGAGGAGGAGATGCTGTCGGACAGGAAGGTCTGGAAGTAGCATCAAATTGGGACGAGGAGTTCTTCTAGAATACTCGTACGTTTGGAGTGATTCCAAAGCCACCTGAAAGCTTTAACAGTCTAGTTTTCAGGGTAGGGCTGCCAGAGAAGAATCTTCAAGGAATCGGGCTGGAGAATGAGGAAAATAAAGAAGGGTCAAGCTTTCGGATAAGCTTGGGCCAGCGTTAATGTTTTGGTTATTCCGGCCAAACCACGAGAATTTCGGAGCTAAGATTTTAGGTTAAGCTTCCTAAGACATTTTGGAACATGTTTTCAGAAGGAAGTATCTTAGAATAAGTTCTAGAACTATGAGTAATCTAAGCTGATAATTGAATCTGGAATTTAGGGTTCAAAATGGAAACTAAGGAAACCTAAGGAACTTCGGAAAGGAAAGTTCCTAACCAACCAAGGTGAGTGGTTATTCCATTGTTTGAATGGTTGATTTCTATGTATATATGTGAATATATATATAGGTTGTATTAGTATCTGTCTCTTATACACATCTAGATGTGTATAAGAGACAGTATATATATAGGTTGTGTTTGAAATATTGGCATGATCGGGAAATGTGTTTTGCCTAAATTTGATTGTTGTTGTATTGTTATCATAATGTGTGTGTCATTATGTCAGAATGGGATTTGTACTTAGGATACTGTTAGCATGCCTTGTGGACGCTTGGCTGGAAATGTCAAGGTACCTGACTGGAATTGTCAACGTACTCAAGCATGACTAACAGGAACTAATAATATACTCAGCGGACTATAGGATTGTGTCCAAACTTGGTTATCGCGGGTCATTCGTGGAAAATACCCAGGGAAGATACATGATCATGCCAGGGTTTTCTAGCTAACAGGCTGGGGAGATTACATTTTGCTATGTGATTGTTGTTGATTGTGGAATTGTTTTCCCAAAGATGAATTTCTAAAATCAAACTTATGTTTGTTTAAAACTCCCACTCACTGAGATTTGTAGCTCATGTTTTCCCCCTCCCAGGTAGCGGAAGGTGGGGAGTTCCAGGGTGCTGTTAAGGTCAAGGTCTGCCACAAGTTACAATTACACATCCGAAGGGTTTGAAGAATGGTTGTTATAAACTTTGTAATTAAGTCTTGGAGTTGTATGAACATTACATTGGTGTAATATAAAATGGGCTTACTTAATTTGTTGTTGTTATTTCCTTGTCTTAAAGTTTATTGAGTGTAGTAAAAAGGTTCAGTTGGGTAGTAGGTATCGCAAAAGGGTGGTATCTGCAGTCCCTCACACCTCTCCTTGGGCTCAAGAGTGCGGGTTCGGGGCGGGGTTTGACATGGAGGGCTAGATGTAGGCAATCTTTTGCTTCCATCAGATGTGTGTCAAGGCTGCCGGTGGTGCCATGGAAGGGCGGTGGAGTAGTCTCTCTTGAGATCTATCTCTGACAAAGCTCTAGTCATCACTCGAAATGGATGAAGGAATGAAGAACACTCAAAGAATGTCTTCTCACGCTCTCATTTGTGATAACAAGGATCTGCCTTCAGGCAGAAGCTCGGATACCTTGAATTTGGGCTCCAAGGCTCTATTTATAGAGCTCAATCACCAATAACATTAATGGTCCCGCTCTGAATCACTGCCACTAACGGCGCGATGGTCCTGCTTGAACCTCTGTCACTAACGGCGTGGTAGGTGAAACGTCAACATCATCTTTTCGGTACTCCCAAGGTATGCGTTCATGCTCATTGCCAAAGTACCATCGCATTCCACCAACCTTGTGATCATCCTTTTATTATGGTTATTACTCTGTAGCCGCAACCTCCATGCGATGAACACATGCGATTAATAGCCACAACATCCATGCGATGAATGTATGCAATCACCCTTATGATGGTCTGGGATTCACCGCATGTGAGCGATTCCTGCGATAGCTACAAAAATAAACATGTTGATGCAGAATAACGCATAATATTGGGTTAGCGGAGATTTTCCATGCTGATTGATGCAAGCTCACTTTTCACATGAATTCTTAGTATAATCGCTGCATATTCTACTTGTTAGCCCTCATAATTCTAAATAAAAGGCTACAATAACTTGCAATTTCTACCAGTTATCATTAATGCATACTGAATTTATGTTTTCTTAAATCTTGCTTGATTTTGATATATATTTGTGTGTTGGATTGACACCTCTATCACGAATGTATGTTGTAGCTAGTTGATTTTGGGCTCGTGCGTTTCCTTAATGTTCGTCTATGCTTAAAATCACCCCGGTAGCAAATGGTTGAATGTGTATGCTTAGATTTATAGTCTAATCTTGGGTCTTAGGATGTATGAAGATCTAGGTTCAAGGATAAATCGGTTGATTGAGTTAGGGCTTTCCCATTAATTAATCAACACAATGGAATCCTAAAGCTTAATGCATATGTGCTTAGTCTTAATTGATCGCTATTGAACCCAATTAGGATTTAATGCATGTAGTTTAACTAGGACGCTTTCTTAGTTCGGTTCTAGCTAGTTGTCTGCCTTTGTAAAGGCAAGCTTGGTTGTGTCAAGCGAATGTTTTGTACGCATAAATCGATTGCCTGTCCAATCAATGGATTTTGATGATTGAAATCACATAGAATCTCTTTTGCTCTAGAAACTAGATAATTCCTATCCATAGTTTATATTTATCCACTTTTATTTTAATTTCTTGCGCGTTTATGTTTTTCACACCAAGACCTCCCATTTACCGCTCTAGTTAGGAAATTGGCTTAACGAAACAAATTGTGCTTCCCTGTGGATCGACCCATACTTACCGTCATTGCTACATCTTTGTAGTATAGGAGTAGTTCAGTAATATAAATTTTCTTTTGAATTTTAGTCTTTTAGGGGCAACACCAAAAAGGCTGCTATCAAAATGTTATGGAGACATCCAACTACGAGCAAGAAGCTCTTTTCAGACTTAAATTATGCCTCTGGCAGCGGAGTTGTGATTAATTATTTCTTGTGTTGATCACGATTCCCATCTTCGTTTTGGCTTGCCTCCACGGGTGTCATGTGGACATCCAACTACGAGCAGGTTTTGATCTCAATGTTGTTCTTTTTTTCTTTTTTTTTTTTGGGATAAGAGTAACAAGGATATTTTAGGAGATTTTACAAAAAACTTGATTTTGCACGCATTTAGCTCAAACTTCCCACTCCCAAATTTAGAGGGTAGTAAGGTTCTCATTGCTGAAAATTGAATTATATGATGGCTTTAGAAAGATATCGCAAAAGAAGTTTGAGATAAATTTCAAGAAATGTTTCCTAAGGCAAAGTCCTAAAGCTTAGTACTAACACTATGAAGGAACTATTAAACAAGAGTATCCATGAGTGGGTTCGGATCTTTCCTATTTCATTGTGACCGAACTACCACACAACATTCTTACAGACATGTATGCATTTTAACACTAATTATAGGCATGCTTTGACAATTAAATTACAACAGATTGAGTAAATGTACCAGTTGAAGACTATCTTCACTCAAATTCAATCCAGCAGAAGCGACTCCTCTACTGTTCTTATCGCCCAGCAATTAGTCACCTAACAGCACCATGATCGTCTACACGAACGACAGTACATGAACAAGCAGCAACCGGGGATAGCACCACCACTTGAAGCCCACGTATTCTTGGAGTGAGAATCCAAAGAGTGGACTTTGATGGAATTGGTAGAGGGAGGAGGAAAGGACGATCGTGTAGAATGAACAAGCAAGTGGGAGATAGTAGATGACTATCATATAGTCGGGTGCTTATCGTTTAGGGAAAGGTACAAGATCGTGTAGGTTTTACTAAGCGATCATCTAGTAACTAGTAAACGATCATTTAGATTAGCATTGCGCTAAGCGATTGTTTAGAGAAGGTGAGCGATCGTTTAGTGAACGGGTGTGTGATCGTTTAGGCAATGGATGCTATTGTATAGGCTCTCAACTAAGCGATTGTGATGTTTTCACACCGTGAGCGAATTTTTTGAACTCTTTACAAAATGAAAACAATTTTAATTTTATTCTTCAGTTATAATAACCGAAATTAATCTTCCCATTATTGCACGATTTAGGAGAAATTCTCGGTCAATTATCATATAACTGACTAATTGATTAATTAATGAATATATTCTTAACCTATAGTTTGATATCATATATCTACTATAGTAATTTCTCCTCTACTTGATATAAATCATATTTATATCTAATTTCTTCCAAAATAATGTATCTCATACATTTAGTCAATTATATCATATATAATTAACTAGTTCAATTATATCATATATAATCGAACTCCCTCTCGTCAATTTGAATATTTTAAACTGACCCAAAAACTGATTCTTGACTTTATCCAAGCTACCAAGGAGACCTTATGGACCTGTGGCTCGAAGCTCCAATGATACGTGGATAGCTGACTAAACTCTTTAGCCACGAGATCCACCATTTGTTAACTGCCAGGCATTCCACTAAAGACCAACAGCTGAACTCTTCTTACCACAAATATATTTTTGTATCCATCGGATATAACCAATCATGAGTATGATGACCCTTCACAGATGCTGGTAAGTACAACTGGGCCAATTTACCGCTTTGCCTCTGTAGTTACATCTCAATCCTTAAGTACCACTGATTCCTCTAATGAACAATACAACATAGTCCAATATGTGTGAACACCTCTCGGGCCAAGAGAAAGTGTGTGGTGCCATATCGTTAAGCCCTGGAATCAATCCTTAAGGAAGCTATCTATCTACTTGCCCCTGCTTTGGGGAAGGAGTGAATTCCATCTTGTGTAGTGAGTTCCCAACTCCCAAATCAGATGAATCCCCAAAGTGGTAGGTTTGAGTCGGCGGCCTGACCATTCGTACCCATACAAATCAAAGGACCGCCCTCAATGGCAGGAGTTCCCAACTCACTCAAGATTAAAGTCATGTTACCTATGGTCATCCTAGTGAAGTGAAGTCTCTGTCATGAACGATATTATATAACGAGACATTAACACTTCATGGTCAAGTCTTATACAAACTCTGTATAAGATGCCCCCGCTCGCATGTCCATTACATGAATGATCAAGATCAGACCATCTGTGACAAGTCACAACACTTATGACCATTCCAATCTTTTAGGATGTTCCACAGAGGTTCGACCTCAGAAATGAAGTTTGCACCTTCTACTTCTAACTCTGCAAAGGGAAAGAAGAAAAAGGGTGGTAAGAGAAAAGGGAAGGTGCCTGTCAACCCGCCGCCGGTTGAAAAGGGAAAATGTTTCCACTGCAACCAGAATGGACACTGGAATAGGAACTATCCTTGGTGGCTGAAGAAAAGGAAGGCCGCCAGGGTTAAGGCCAAGGCTGATAAAGGTAAATATGATTTACTTATACTTGAAACTTGTTTAATGGAGAATGATGATTCTACCTAGATAATTGATTCGGGCGCCATTAATCACGTTTGTTCTTCTTTTTAGGGGATTAGATCCTGGCGACAGTTGGAGGCTGGTGAGATGACGATGCGAGTAGGCACCGGGCACGTTGTCTCAATTGTGGCAGTGGGAGGGATCCAATTTTCTTTACAGAATAGGTTTCTAATTTTGAATGATGTATATATTGTTCTTGAACTTAAGAGGAACCTTATTTCTATAAAATGCTTGCTACAATGTAAGTACACTATTTCATTTAATGTGGATAAAGCGTTTATTCATAAAGATGGTGTTAATATTTGTACAACGAATCTGGAAAATAACTTGTATGTGCTAAGACCATTAGCCATTAGTTCCCTCTATAATACATAAATGTTTAAAACTGTCGTAACTCAATCTAAACATCAACGAATTTCTCCAAAAGAAAATGCCCAGTTTTGGCACCTTTGATTAGGGCACATCAATCTCAATCGAATTGAGAGACTGGTGAACAATAGACTTCTAAGTGAGTTAGAAGAAAATTCTTTACCGGTGTGGGAATCTTGCCTTGAGGGTAAGATGACTAAACGACCTTTTACTGGAAAAGGCTATCGAGCCAAAGAGCCTCTTGAGTTTGTATATTCTGACCTTTGTGGTCTTATGAATGTGCGAGCCCGAGGTGGCTATGAGTATTTTATCAGTTTTACTGATGATTACTCTAGGTATGGGTATGTTTATCTTATGCAACAAAAGTCTGAATCCTTTGAAAAGTTCAAAGAGTTCAAGGCTGAAGTTGAAAACGCATTGGATAGACGGATTAAGACACTTTGAATTTATTAGAGGAATCTCAAAACAAATTTTGACCAAAAACTTCCTAAAATTAGGAAAACAATTTTTCTTTTATCTCATGGTTACCATGAACCACCAATAATCTTCCACTTAATTGGTTATTAGAGAAAAAGATTTAATTATCTAATAATTAATATTATTATAAATATAAATGATAACCAACTTATCATACTATATTTATAACCTATAGTTTTATTATTTCATCTCATGAAACATATCAACCATAGTTCTTTTTCTATTACATGGTACTTAATTTCATCTCATTTACATTAATCATCAACTAGATGTATCTCATACATTATACCAATTATATCACATATAATCAGAATTCCTCTTATCAATTTGAACATTTCAAATCAACACCAAGAACTGATCCTCAACTGAATCCATTGAGCTATCAAGGGGACCTTATGGACCTGCTCGAAGCTTCAACGGTGAATAACTGACTAAACTCTTTAGTCACAGGATCCACCATTTGTTAACTGCCAGGCACTCCACTAAAGATCGACAATTGAGCTCTCCTTACCGCAGATATATTATGTGTCCATCTTAACCAATCAGCAGTGTGATAACCCTTCACAAATCGTTCGTAAGTACAGCTGGGCCAATAACCGTTATGCTCCTGTAGTTACATCTAACTCGTTAAGCACCATTGATCCCTCTAATGAACATAAGTCATAGTCCTACTATGACTGAGTCCTCTCTTACAAAGAGAAGCTGTGGCCACTATGTACAAGCCTTGGAATCAGCTTTTAAGGGAGCAATCTCTCTACATATCCCTGCTTCGGGAAAGGAGTGAATTCCTTTTTTGGATTGAGTTCCTAGCTCTCAGATCAGACAAGTCCCCAAAAAGATAGACATGTTGAGTTGGCAATCTGGCCATTCTCACCCATACTAATCAAAGGACTGTCCTCAAAGGTTAGAGTTCCCAAAATACTCAGGATTGAGGTCTTGTCACCTATGGTCATTTAGGTGAGATATAAGTCTCTAGTATCAACGGCTTTATATACAGAGTCTAGTTATCTCGTGGTCCAGATCTTATATAAACTCTTTGTATAAGACACCCCTGCTCGCACGTCTCCACATGAATTGTCAGGATCTACCATCTGTAATTGTAACAAGCTCCTAGGACTACTAAAAAGGGGATTGCTACTGCATGCGTGCATAAATATTCTCATTAAGGAAAATAAAGTTAATTAAAATAGAATAATCATGATTTTGAACTGCTTTAGGTATATAAGAAAATGTTCTGACATTATCTCACAATCTTAAATCATTCAACTCGGGCATCCTTTTTAACAAGAAACAAATTATATATATAAAAGAATTATAATAAAACTCTGAATGTAAATTAAAAAAACAATGCGAAAATATAAAGGGTCAAATGCGGAAGTGAATTCTGGTTCCTTTGGCACTGTCACAAATTCCTCTTGTCAGTTACCCGAGTGTCGTTACCCTTACCTGAAAAAAAAATAAAGATGAAGGTTGAGTATAAAATACTCAGTAAGTGATCCCATTATCGGGATCAGACTATGCATCCACGAGCAAAGAAGGATAGCCCGTGGCTCATACAGCTACATCGGTTTTTAATGATGAAAGGAAAACCAAAAGACGTACTATCTTGCCTTGAAATGCATGTTTAGCGGCCCGTAGGCGCACCGTTAAACATGATAATAATATAAACGTGAACCCGTCGACTCACACATGTCTAGCGGCTCGTAGCACACCTCAAATATGAAACTAGACTCGTATGTCTTCTGAAATAAAACATGCATCAAGGCAAGACAATAAACCGCTCTACTGGTCTATTCATGCATCACATACATAATATCAGTACTGATTAGAAATTTGAACATGCTCATAATACTTGTAACTACCATGCAACACGCAAAACATAATGACAAACAAAATCATGCTCCAGAGTCCACGAGGTAACTTTATAAGTCTAATCTAGGTTGCCTGGCACGAAGGCACTGATAATAGTATCATTTACCTCAACTTGGTCTCAAAAGTCTGCACAAATAACTCCTTAATAGCCCTTGGATAAAACTCAAATCAACCCTAAGACATTAACCATAAGTTTAGTTTAGCAACTATGGCCTAGGAAGTGAGTCAAAAATTAAGTAAATCCTCGGGGTCCAAGTCCAAAGGATAACCAACCAACTTACACAAAACTTACCCAAACTAAACTCTCCGTTGAAAAGAATTGTCTCTTCTTTGATAGCAACACCCCAAAATCTTCCAAAATCCAAATCCTGAAAGTCGACACAATGGGTAATAACTAAAATTGTTTCCAACAAAGCGACACTTCAAAAAGACTCAAACACCAACCCTTGCCCATAATAATCCAACTCTTACCCAACTCAAAAAGGCAGTGGCGGACGAACGACGTCGACTTGGCTGGGCGTGGTGGCAGAAGCGAACTGGATGGCTTGGCGCGGCGATGAGACAGTGGTGGACGAGTCTCTTATACACATCTAGATGTGTATAAGAACGTCGACTTGGCTGGGCGTGGTGGCAGAAGCGAACTGGATGGCTTGGCGCGGCGATGAGACAGTGGTGGACGACCGGTGCTCTGTCGCTGCGATAGGACGACGCTGGCGTCGACGAGGTGAGGCATGTTGACGAATCGACGATCGGCGACGGCGGCTAGGGCTTGGAAGGAACAGAAGAAGAAGAAGGAAAGAAAAAGGAGACGGTGCGCGTGCGTGGGTTGAAGAGAGAGAGAGAAAATTTATTTTCTCTTTTCTTTTTCCTTTTCTTTCTTTTTTTTAACCTTTCCATAAGTATATATAAGAAACTAAACTTCCTCCTTTTCCTTTAAAAAACAAATTCCTTAATAAATTCCCAAAATATGTATATACTTATATATATTTAAAAAATCCAATAAACACATTTAATTATCTCCATAGATAATCAAATCTCCAAATGCAAGCTAAAATAAAACTTAATTAATTCCAAATAATTAAATCATATTTTAGATTAGCCAAAAAAAAACATAAATCTCATATAATTTATCCAAGTAGTCAATAAAAAAAAAACTTAATTACAAAATAAATCAGGATGTTACATTCTACCCCTTTAAGAAACTTTCGTCCTCTAAAGTTCTAATCCTGAAAAAGCTTGGGAGAAAGCACCCTCATGTCGTCCTTGCACTCCCTTGTTGCTTCCTCGAACTGGTGATTCAGCCAAAGAACCTTCACCAAAACTATCTCCTTGTTGTGCAAAAATTTTACTTCCCTGGCTAGGATTTGAATGGGCTCCTCTTCGTAGCCTAGGTTGTCATTTAAATGAAAAGGCTCGTAATCCACAACATAAGATGAGTCTGCTACGTACTTCCTTAACATGGAAACATGAAAAACATTGTGAACTGCAGAAAGAGATGGGGGCAAGGCTAGCCAGTAGGCTACAGAGCCAACCCGCTCCAAGATTTCAAATGGCTCGATGAAACGAGGGTTCAACTTACCCCTCTTGCCAAACCTTAACACTTCCTTATAGGTGCCACTTTCAGAAACACCTTTCCACCCACCTCAAACTTCAGATCCTTACACCTAACATCAGCGTAACTCTTCTGCCTTGCTTTGAGCCATCAATATTCGGGCCTTAATCTTTTGTATTGCCTCGTTCGTTGTTTGTACTAACTCAGGTCCTAGTAATTTCCACTCACCAACCTCATCCTACATACGGGTGACTTACAACTCTTCCCATAAAGGGCCTCAAACGGTGACATGCCAATAGTTACTTGATAACTATTATTATAGGTAAACTCTATCAAATGCAGGTGAGAGTCCCAACACCCTGAAAACTCTAGTGCACAAGCATGTAACATATCCTCCAGTGTCTGGTTTAAACGCTCAGTTTAACCGTTAGTTTGTGGGTGAAAAGTCGTACTGAATTCCAAACGTGTACCCAATGCTGCCTGAAGGCTCTTCCAAAAGCTGGAGGTAAACCGAAGGTCCCTATCAGACACGATGGACACTGGTACCCCGTGCAATCTTACCACTTCTTTCATATAAAACTAGGCCCACCTACTCACTAGATATGTAGACTTCCCTAGAATAAAATGTGCCAACTTGGTGAGTCTGTCCACTATAACCTAAATTACTGTAAAACCCTTCGCGGTTCGCGGCAAACCTACAATGAAGTCCATTGAGACATGCTCCCACTTCCATTCCAGTACGCTCAAAGGTTGCAACAAACCTGCCGGATTTTGTCTTGGGGCCTTTACTTGCTGACACACCAAGCACTTACTGACAAACTCTGCTATCTCCATTTTCATGTTATTCCACTAGTAGCAACGTTTAAGTCCTGGTACATTTTGGTACTGCCAGGATGTATTGAAAATGGGGAGTTATGAGCTTGCCATAACAGATCATTCTTGAGGTCACTATCTGCTGGTACACATAAACGTCTTCGAAAAGTAAGACCATTATCTGCTGACAAGGAGAACTCACCACCCTGTTCTGTCTTCACCTATTACGCTACTTCAACTAAGTAAGGATCACTGCATTGAGCAACAAGGATCCTCTGCCTTAAACTTGGTTGTATCGACAATTGTGCTAACTGCACAGAGACCTTTCCTACCACCATTGCTATCTCGACCCGCTCAAGGTCCTTACATAAACGACTCTGTCTGGTGATAAGGGCTGCTGAATGGGCTACCTTCCTACTTAGAGCATCCACCACTACATTTGCCTTTCCTGGGTGGTACAGAATCTCACAATCACAATCATAATCCTTCACTAGCTCCAACCACCTACACTACCTCATGTTTAACTCCTTCTGAGTGAAGAAGTATTTTAAACTCTTGTGGTCGGTGTTGTATCTTCTCGCCATACAAGTAGTGCCTCCAGATTTTTAAAGCAAAGACAACAACTGCCAACTCCAAATCATGTGTGGGATAGTTCAGTTCATGGTTCTTTAGCTGGCGAGAGGCATAAGCAACTACCTTACCTTGCTGCATCAACACGCGCCCCAACCCTCTCTTAGAGGCATCACTGTAAATAACAAAACCACCCGTTCCATCTGGTACTGTGAGAACTGGGGCAGTAACCAACCTTTGCTTGAGATCTTGGAAACTATCCTCACAAGCCTTCCTTTAAATAAAGGAAGCTTCTTTTCTTGTCAACTGGGTCAGAGGGGTGGCTATACGGGAAAAGTCCTTCACAAAACGATGATAATAACCTGTCAACCCCAAGAAACTGCGTACCTCTCCGACTGTGGTAGGACGAGACCAACTCGTGACTGCCTCGATCTTTGCAGGATCAACAGATACACCTTCCTTGGACACCACATGCCCTAGAAAGGACAAACCAAAACTTGCACTTGGAAAACTTAGTATATAACTGTTGCGCCCTCAAGATCTCTAGAACCTATCGTAAATGTTCCGCGTGCCTCGCCTCTGTCTTGGAGTAAACCAAAATGTTATCTATGAAGACTATCACGAAGGTGTCAAGAAATTCCTTAAACACCTTATTCATCAGGTTCATGAATACTGCAGGAGCATTCGTCAACCCAAATGACATCACGACGAACTCATAATGCCCATACCTCGAACGAAAAGCTGTCTTGGGGATATCACTGTCCTTTATCCTCAACTGATGATACCCCGACCGAAGATCAATCTTAGAAAACACTGTAGCTCCCTGCAACTGGTCAAACAAGTCATCAATCCTGGGAAGCAGATACTTGTTTTTGATAGTCACCTTGTTTAGTTCTCTGTAGTCAATGCAGAGCTGTAATGACCCATCTTTCTTTTTCACAAACAGCACCGGCGCATCTCAATGGGACACACTAGGGCATATGAAACCCTTATCTAACAACTCTTACAACAGAATCTTAAGTTCCTTCAGTTCTGCGTGGGCCATTCTGTATGGAGCTTTCTAGATAGGAGTTATGCTTGGCTCTAACTCGGTAGCAAAGTCTATCTCCCGATGCGGCGGCAGACCTGGGAGTTCTTCTAGAAAGACATCCAGGTAGTCACGTACCACTGGCTTCGAAGTGAAGGAGACCTCAGGCTCTCTAGTGTCAACGACACTAGCCAAGATACTCTAGGTACCTTGGTTAAGCAACCTCTGGGCTTTCATGGTAGAAATCACTTTGGGTAGGACCATGGTCCCCGCCCCTTTAAATTTAAAGCTGGCTCCCGTGGGAGGTTAAAGATTACCTCCTTGCGAGAGCAATCTATACTGGCATGATTAGCAGCTAGCCAGTCCATCCCCAAAATCACATCAAAATCCCGCATGTCCAAGACTATTAAAGTCATATCCAGGGTATGACTTGCTACTTCAATCTGACAGGCTTTTATCTTTTCCTTTGCTAACATAATTTCTCCAGACGAAGTGGAGACCGACAACACATAGTGCAAAGGCTCTAGTTCTAACATGGCATGCTTTACAAACAAAAATGATATAAACGAATGGGATGAACCCGAATCAAACAATACTAGCGCAAAATATCCCAAGATTGGGAGCGTACCTGTCACAACAGTGCCTGCTTTCTCGGCCTCCTGCCGGGTGGTAGAGTAAATACGACCTTGCTAATACTGAGGCCTACTCGAACTCCTCTGTTCATGGCCTACAAATTGGTTCCCATAACCGAGCATGCTTCTAACAAGACATCTATCTATCGAGTGCCCTTCATGCTTGCAATGAAAATAAACCCCGGTACTTGCCAAACATCGACCCCAGTGACGTCTTTCACACGAGTTACACACTGATCATATTCTCTCCACCATACCCGCATCGGCAACCTACTGATTAAAATGTTGAGGCTATCTGTCTAAACTTTGAATCTTCTGATGAGGGTGAGGCTCGAAAGCCTTTTGATCTGCCTTCCTCTTTCTCGCCCTAAACGCTCGTGAGTACTCGTCTCCTGACTGTGGGTCCACCTTGGCTTCCAAGCGAAGTGCCTCAGCATGAGTAGTTGGTTTGAATGCTCGCACGATACCTCGTATACTGTCTTTTAGGCCTTGAACAAACCTTTATGCCCTCATAGCTTCCATGGCGACCAACTCCAGGGCAAAACGAGATAAGGTGTAAAACTTCTGGTCATACTTCTCCACTAACCTGTGTCCCTGCCTTAGCTTCAAGAACTCCTTCTACTTATTGTACCTCAGGTTGGTAGAGAAATACTTCGCATAAAAGCGCTCCTTGAACTGCTCCTATGTCACTAGATCCCCTCCTACACCCAAAATCTTTTCTGCCGACTGCCACCAGATCTGAGCTTTGTCGGTAAGGATAAAAACGATACATTGCACCTTCTGATCTTTTGGGCATTTCATATAACGAAATATCGTTTCAATCGTGGATATCCATAATTCTGCATTGGTAGGGTCCTTTAGTGACCCATTGAAGGTGCTGGGGTTGTACTTCCTGAAATCTCGCAAATGCTTGGCCTCCATCGAAAGGCCTGAAATGCTTTGGTTCTGGATCATGTTCTGAGTCTGGACCTGTGGCACCTGATCCTATGGTGGTGGTGTCTGATGAAACTGGGCAAACTGTGCCAGTCGTTCATCCAGCATGTCCTTCACCTTACCCAACACAACTGATGTAACTACTTCCCTAATAGCTGTCTCTTATACACATCTAGATGTGTATAAGAGACAGGGTGTCTGATGAAACTGGGCAAACTGTGCCAGTCGTTCATCCAGCATGTCCTTCACCTTACCCAACACAACTGATGTAACTACTTCCCCAATAGTGGCTGCCCAATTGGTAACCTCTGCTAGAGCGATGGGGTGGTCTGCATCTGTGGTGGCGTGGCCGTGTGCTGGGCCCTACTTCGTGTTTGGGTTCGCTGTCACCCTGACCCTGAGGGGTCCCTAGGCGGCAAGGAAACCTTTGGTACCGAAGGGTCCTGAACTTGTGCATCTTGAACTTTTAGATCCTCATCATGAGGATCTTGATCCTGAACTGATGGATTCTGCTTTTCGAGAACGTGCCCCTTTCCGGTAACCTTATGATTGCCTCTTCCCTTAACACAAACCATTGTCCTGACAGTTATTCACAACCACCCCTTAGCTACTTTTCTTACTAGCACAAAACACATCAATTGCAATCATAAATGCTACTAATACGGGTGTATATTATCCTAAATACTTTTCATAAAGGACATACCTGGCGACGATGAAGAATCCGTTATAGTCTAAAAGAAACAACTTGGACTTACATAATAAGTCAGTCTACATAACCCCAAAACACGGGCTCTGATACCAACTGTAACAGCCCCACCTCTTAGGACTACTAAAAAGGGGATCGCTACTGCATGCGTGCATAAATATTCTCATTGAGGAAAATAAAGTAAATTAAAATAGAATAATCATGATTTTGATCTGCTTTAGGTATATAAGAAAATTTTCTGACATTATCTCAAAATCTTAATTCGTTCAACCCGGGCATCCTTTTTAACAAGAAAAAAATTATATAAAAAAATAAATTATAATAAAACCATGAATGTAAATTAAAAAAAAAAACATGCGAAAATATAAAAAGTTAAATGCGGAAGTGAATTCTGGTTCCTTTGGTACTGTCACGGATTCCTCTTGTCAGTCGCCCGAGTGTCCTTGCCCTTACCTGAAAAAAAAAATATAGATAAAGGTTGAGTATAAAATACTCAGTAAGTGATCCCATTACCGGGATCAGACTATGCATCCACGAGTAAAGAAAGATAGCCTGTGGCTCATACAGCTACATTGATTTTTGATGATGAAAGAAAAACCAAAAGATGTACTATCTTGCCTTGAAACACATGTCTTGCGGCCCGTAGGCACACCGTCAAACATGATAATAACATGAATGTGAACCTATCGACTCAGGCATGTCTAGCGGTCCGTAGGCACACCGTCAAACATGATAATATCATGAACGTAAACCTGTCGGTTCACGCATGTCTAGCGGTCTGTAGAGTTGCCGTCAAAACATAAAACATGAAAATAAAAGTAACATGAACGTAAACCTGTCGGTCATGCATGTCTAGTGGCCCGTAGGCCACCGTCAACATGATAATAACATGAACGTAAACCTGTCGGTTTCGCATGTCTAGCGGCTCGTAGGCACACCGTCAAAACATTGAAACTAGACCCGTAGGTCTTTTGAATAAACATGCTCAAGGCGAGAACATAACCACGCTTACTAGTCTATTCATGCATCACATACATAATATCAGTACTGATTAGAAATTGAACATGCTCATAATACTTGTAACTGCCATGCAACACACAAAACATAATGACAAACAAAATCATGCTCCAGAGTCCACGAAGTAACTTTATAGGTCTAATCTAGGTCGCCTGGCACGAAGGCACCGATAATAGTATCACTTACCTCAACTTGGTCTCAAAAGTCTGCACAAATAACTCCTTAATTAGCCCTTGGATGAAACTCAAATCAACCCTAAGACATTAACCACAAGTTTAGTTTAGCAACTATGGCCCTAGGAAGTGAGTCAAAAATTAAGTAAATCCTTGGGGTCCAAGTTCAAAGGATAACCAACCAACTTACACAAAACTTACCCAAACTAAACTCTCCGTTGAAAAGAATTGTCTCTTCTTTGATAGCAACGCCCCAGAATCTTCCAAAATCCAAATCCTGAAAGTCGACACAATGGGTAATAACTAAAATTGTTTCCAACACCAAGTGACACTCCAAAAAGACTCAAACACCAACCCTTGCCCAAATTAATCCAACTCTTACCCAATCTCAAAAAGGTAGTGGCGGACGATAGACGCTCTGTCGCTACGTCGGGACGGCGCTGATGCTGGCGAGGCGGGGCTGGCGTCGGCGAGGTGAGGCGGCGCTGCTTTGTGGCGAGGTGAGGCGGCACTGACGAAGCGGCGATGGCTAGGGCTTGGAAGGAACGGAAGAAGAAGAAGGAAAGAAAAGGGGGACGACGCGCGTGCATGGGTTGAGGAGAGAGAGAGAAAAGTTATTTTCTCTTTCTTTTTCCTTTTCTTTCTTTTTTTTTAACCTTTCCATAAGTATATATAAGAAACTAAACTTCCTCATTTTCCTTTTAAAAAACAAATTCCTTAATAAATTCCCAATATATATATATACTTATATATATTTTCTTTTAAAAAATCCAATAAACCCATTTAATTATCTCCATAGATAATCAAATCTCTAAATTCAAGCCAAAATAAAATTCAATTAATTCCAAATAATTAAATCATATTTTAACTTCGCCAAAAAAAAACATAAATCTCATATAATTTATCTAAGTAGCCAACATAAAAAAAAACTTAATTACAAAATAAATTAGGATTTTACAGTAATAGTTTACAACACTTGCAAACCTCTACAAAGCGGGTCGAATCCGTAGTGTCACCAGGATCAGGTATCCCACCTTAATCCTTATACTACAGACCTATTTTGGTTATCACTTAAGGCATGATCCATTTGTATATCACATACACATGCTTAAGTTCACATAAGATAACCAAGGAGCTTTGTTTATTGGATATGAGTAAATGCTAGAATGAAATAACACTTGTTTTATTCATCAAACAATGTGTATCCTTACAAAACAACGAGACTTCGAGAGAATTAGAACACCAATCCCAATAGTGGTGCCACACACCTTCTCTTGGCCCGAGAGGTGTTTGATAACGGGCAGAAATGCACATTATCATAGTGCTAAGTTCTTAAACAATGTTGGATTGCGTTGATAGAATATGTTAAATTGCATCCATTAAGCATAAATCCTATAATATTGCGGTCGCATGCGTCCAACGTATTAGAGTAGTTGATCTTTATATTTTTGTGCAGAATAATTCGTTTAACGCAATGCAAAGAATACGTCATAGGAATACATCGGTCGAGCGCAATTTCACCGCAAGACTTTGTGTTGATCGTGCTCACAAACATCCACCCAAGAAGAATCACCGCAACATGGTGGATGCATCCAGACGAAAGGACAATTAAGCTCGATGGGACAAAAAGCTGACGGAAGTCGGATCCAAATTAAGTTGACAGCCGATAATGGTCACAAAGTACATTTAGCTTTATCGGTGACAATTATCCGGTGCGTCAGTCAGGAATTAAAGCTTTCCCATCTGTACAACCAGGAGAGAGAAGCCACCTTTCACCTTTGATGCCCTATAAATCCAAGTGCATTCTTCAGAGAAGGGGTTAAGCAGTCGATTACCTCACCACCATCACAAGTTCACGTCTCTGTGTATAGTTTTCTTTTCCATTTTACGGTGGGGCAAGAGAAGAGTGGTGACGCCGGAGATCGTCCAAGTTGGCTCGAGAGAGAACCTTGGGGCGTAAGAGCAGAGAGCGGGCTGACTCTCGCGAAAACGAGAATATCTTTAGAGCACAAGTAGAAATAGTGTAATGCCTGGCAGCAAGAAATTGCTCCAGGCTCTTTACTATACTTGCATTGTTATTCTGTACTTCATCTTATATCTATTCAAAGGAAGTTCTATTTCTACATCTGCTCACTCTCTTAATATGCATGAATAGCTGAACTAGTTTAATGGGTTGAGAGGAACTAAGCTAACATGATCTAGGAAGTTCATTGCTTGCGATTGTCTTGTTTTATGTTATGCAAAATACCCCTTTAGAGTTACTCGAGAGAGAATCTAAAGAAAGAACCTAATGTCTCGAGAGAGCTAGGTTAGAATCTGACTTGAAAGAGCAAGATTAGGCTTGCATAAACAAGAGATAGGGACTTAGAGATAAGCTCTGTTTGTCAACTTGCATCGCACACGTCCTAGGAATAGGAGTGATATTCTATGGTCTCATATTTGTGTGAATGTCATATTGTCATTGCATAAATAGAGATAGAGGTTTATGTGTAAACCCTGTAGACTTATCGCATATTTATCGCATGCGTTCTAGCCTTAGGAGCCGTGGCATTCATGTCGAGAGGTGGTTTACCATTGTATGCATGTTGCATGATCGCAAGGCATGAATGCATCCTAGGGAGTGTTAGTCGAAACCCTTCTCAACCGTTGACCGCATATTAATTGTATTTCCCGTTTACCATTTCTTTTCGAACTTTGACCATTTGTTATTATTTTCATTAATGCAACAATAACCCAACACTTATTTATTTAACCGGTTACTGCAAGTTTTCATAAAAATCTCCAACGCAACTATTTTCACAAGTCCTTGTGTTCGACCCTGGACTTACCAGGAAACTCAGAGGAATTTACACTTGGATTCTTTGGGGAAACTTGAGTGCACAACGCTATCCATCAACATATATCATCCATATTTTCACACCTCATAAATATAAGCATCAGTGTTCACACATAGTTGGACTGTGTTTGTATTGTTCATTAGAGGAATCAGTGGTACTTAAGAAGTGAGATGTAACTACAAGAACAAACTGGTAAATTAGCCCAACTGTACTTATGAGCATCTATGAAGGGTCATCGTCCTCATGATTGGTTATATCCAATGGACATAGAAATATATCTTGTGGTAAGAAGAGTTCTGCTGTTGGTCTTTAGTGGAATGCCTGACAGTTAACGGATGGTGGATCTCGTGGCTAAAGAGTTTATCAGCTATTCACGTACCGTCAGAGCTTCGAGCCAGAGGTCCATAAGATCCCTTTAATAGCTTGGATAACGTTTAGAATTATTTTTGGGTCATTTTGAAATGTTCAAATTGATAAGAAGGAGTTCGATTATATATGAAATAATTGAACTGGTTAATTATATATGATATAATTGACTAAATGTATGAGATACATTATTTTGGAGGAAATGAGATATAAATATGATTTATATCAAGTAGAGGAGAAATTATTATAGTAGATATGTAATATACTATAGGTTAAGAATATAATATGATTATATTCATTATTTATTTAAATAGGCGGTTATGAGATAATTGGCTGAGAATTTCTCTTATATTGTGTGAAAGTGGGAAGATTGATTTTGGTTATTGTAACTGAAGAATAAAATGAAAATGGTTTTCATTTTTCAAAGAGTTCGAAAAATTCACTCATGGTGTGAAAACTTTAGGATCGCTTAGTTGAGAGCCTATACGGTAGCGCCCATCGCCTAAATGATCGCACACCCGCACACTAAATGATCACACATGGTCTCTAAATGATCGTTCATCTTTTCTAATGATCGCTTAATGTGCCGAGCTAATCTAAATGACCGCTTACTAATTACTAGACGATCATTTAGTAAAACCTACATGATCGTGTACCTTTTTCTAAACGACAAGCACCCGACTATACGATAGTCACCTACTATCTCCCACTTGCTTGTTCATTGTACACGATCATCCTTTCCTCCTCCCTCTAGAAATTCCATCAAAGTCCACTCTTTGGATTCTCACTCCGAGAATACCAAGGGCTTCGAGTGGTGGTGTTGTCCCCGGTTGTTGCTTGTTCGTGTACTGCCATTCGTGTAGACGATCGTGGTGCTGTTAGGCGACTAATTGTTGGGCGATAAGGACAGTAGAGGAGTCGCTTTCGCTGGATTGAGTTCGAGTGAAGATAGTCTTCAACTGGTATGTTTACTCAATCTGTTGTATTTTCTTTGTCAAAGCATGTCTATAATTAGTGTTAAAATGCATACATGTTTCTTAGAATGTGGGTGTGGTAATTCGGTCACAATGAAAAAGGAAAGATCCGAACCTGCTCATGGATACTCTTGTTTAAGACTTCCTTTAATTGGTATCAGAGCCAGGTTTACTAAACGATGGAGTTTCTCCTAGCGGTTCAAGACCCGATTCGCCTGTTAACCAGTTTTCTCGATGGAAAATGTAATAGAAAGAGTTATTTCATTCTTGTTTTGTAACAGTTTATCCCGGTCCATTAATCCTTGGTTTATTACATGAGATGTATGGTTATTTATATGTCATATGGTATGAACATATAGTAAATCCCACCTTAGGTTATGCATTGGTCATGCATCATCTCTTTATTGTAAATGTTATAATTTAGAGAAGCATGATTTAATTATGTAAGAGCATGCTCATGCATCATATAATATAAAAGTTATATTTATGCATGCATAAAAAGCATTGACATGCATCATCTTTATATTATAATTGTTATAGTATAAGGGTGTATGGAAAGCATGTTTTCTTGGTCATTACACTTATATAAAAAAGTTATGTATAGTAATGACCGGACATTACATGAAGCATGACACATAGGTTTCTTTATAAGCGTTATAAACACCTAGTTGTGCGCAATGTGTTTCAGTTGTTTCTTTTTAATGGTTAAAGAGAAATTAGAACTAAAAGCAATAAGAAAGACATGCATGCTCACTTAGGTTTAATTCATGGTTTTAAAATGTTTAAAACTTGGATAACATAGACTTAAGATCATGGTTCTAATCTGATTAGCAACCATTAGGCTTTAATCTTTTAATCAGTTTAATATGATTAAATTGATTAATGAAAGGTTAAAGTGTAGCAAATCCATCTGTAAGGGACCTTTTGTCTAAGGTGGGTTTTGTCTAGATTGGGGTATTTAAGTTGACGGAAACGTAACACCCCTACTTGGGAACCTACCTGGAAAGGTGAATTAGATAGATTTGATGCATGTATGCAAGTTAAGGACAATCCATTAAAGTGTTTAAATGTGACTACATGATATGCGGACAGTTCTTCACTAACTGCCAGAATCACACCCAGGCGGTGCTCAAGGTTTCATAACCCTTTTGTTTGAAATTCAAAACCTCCCTCCGCCTCCTTGCGTTGACAGACGAAGGGAAGAATTTGTTCATGAACCTATCAACCAACTACTCCCATCCATTAATTTCGTCTGGCTCTAATGCTTGGGCCCACCTCTTTGCTTCTTCCCGCAATGTGTATGGGAATAGGTATAGTTTAAGACTTTCTTGAGTTACATCAGGCAGAGAGAATGCGCTACACATGTCTACAAAATTTGTCAAATGTGCGTGTGGGTCTTCTCCCTGTAATCCTCCGAATTACCCCACATTCTGAATTATTTGTAGCATAATAGGTTTTATTTAAAGCTTGCATTCCCCTCGACTACTGGTCTTGATATTCCTGGTGAAAAATTATAGAAATCTGGCGCCGCATATTTCCTCATAAGGATGTTCTGATCAGCAGTAAGAAAAACGAGCTCTTGCACCGGTAAATCACCCCTCTGGTTTCCAGCAGGTGCCACATTCTCATCAGCCATACTTCTTCACCAATTAATTTAGCCCTAATGACTCTGCACGGAGAATACACTTGATCTCTGGGTCCGCTTAGAATTACCAGATCACTTTAGCACTCATAAGTCATCAGACTGCTCTCCGCGTTGAACAGTCAGTACAAAGAGAGTTGTCCTGCACATAACATAAAAATATTCAAACAATAAACCGTTAACCAAATTCCCGTCAACGGCGCCATAAACTTGTAACGACATGAAATTAAGATATACTGTAATTGATGTTCTATGCTCGAAATGATGCGATACTACCACTAGATATGCGTTAATGATGGGTGTTCACGTAGTATGCCATGGTTGTCATAAGTTTCCTTACGATAGAACCAAGTGTAATTCCATCGCAAGTTTCTCGGTGTGATCCGAGGTCGAACTCAGGGACTGTTTTAGGTTATTGTGATATGTTCATGATATATGCGACCAGGTTTTCAATCTTTAAAAATGTGTTTGTATAGGTATATAAATTGCGATAAAATAAAGTAAAGTGGTAAAGATGCGATAATAAAATGAAATACAATAAATGTAAGCTAGATGATATAAGAGACAAGCTTCATGCACAAGATGCTGGGGTCAAGGCTGGCTGTAAAAGGTGTGCAAAGACGTGGAATGCGGTGGCAAGTCTTATGAACAGGATAGAAAGAGAAAGACAAATAATCGCAAGTTCTCAATTGCATTGAAGCTACAAATGTTGTTCCGCTCTTCTCTTGGCATACACCTTTCAGTGATCGGCTGCGCTCCCACATGTCTGTGGTGAAACAGAGACTAACGTAATGAATGCAAGGTTGCTTCCATGGCTCGAAGTACTACTTGCTTTAGTTAACGCATTCTTCTGACCTTTTCTCGATAGATTAGAATGGCATCTTCACTTCTACTCTCTCAAGTGAAGATGCCGTCTAGCATGCCTAGCTAAACGCATTTTATATCTTTAACACAGATTAAGTACTTAGTTAATTCATATTGCTTATCAGGGAATTAAGAAGACATTATGAAGAAAGTGATTGATCGGTGAACGGAAATAGACAGAAGATGGTAAATGAAAGCTATTGAAACATTTAATATGTCTATTAAGCGTTTGATACATGGTGTGTGAATGAAAAGATAAAGGAAACATGAAATACAACGATGAAAGAGATAAAACAGATACAAAAAAGTGCCAATATCTTGGCACTGATTTGATGGAGATCTGCTTGCCGGCTAGGATGGATTTGATGGTAGGAAGAGCTTCCCTCTCAAGCTTGTTCTACTAGTAGCAGGGATCTTTGCACAGAGCTTTCAATCGGGTGTTTAACAAGTTAGATCTGAGATTCACCTCTCGGTCTTATCTCGTCTTCTTCCCGGATTTCTCCACTCAAGCATTCAGCTCAACCTTTTCTCTCAATAGTTTTGCAGCATTTACCCCTTATCCCATATCATACTTTTTCTCTAAAATCAATGGGGTATTTATAGGTGCAGGTCTTTGACTCTGGCCTTGTGGTCCCCACTTGATTTGTCATGGTAATTTCGAAGATGGAGGGATATTATTCCTTCTGTTATGCAATCAGACCGTCAATTCTGCACAACTGTTAGTTGTACACGTGTCTCAATCCTCGGCTTTTGCGTTGCTTAGTTGCATCTTTCGATCATGGGTTCGCATGTGGTCTTGTTTTTATTACCGCATGCGGTTGAAACATAGCTCTGAATTGACTATCGCATTGTGCCGCCATTGCAGTAATCGTCTCTTCATTGTTGATTGATGGGCGCAATGTGAAAGAGATGCGTTGATCAGTTTCTCGTGAGCCTTGAGTGCAAGTGGTGACTTGGTCTCTCGCAAAACAGAGTAAAATCCAGCTTGTCTTCCATCTTTTATTGTATTAGTGGGTGTAATTGCAAACATTTATAATTATTGTAATACTAGGCTAATTTTCATATAATCGGCGCATATTTACTAACTTTTGGCTGCAATATCTAGATAAGGTGGTATAAATAATTTGTATTTTTACAAGTTATCACACCCCCAAATTTAGATATATGCTTGTCCTCAAGCATATCTTCTACTAAGGCAACATGCTTAATTCCTATCCTCTATTTTTGCGACGATTGGTTGCTCCGAATGTTACACTTAGGCACATTACTTGACATTGCAATTTCTTTCTATCCTTGCTAATTCTTAGCAAACTCTACTTTATTCTTCTATATGACAAAATTCTGCTCAAAGATGCTTTTCTAGTTTTCAAAATAGAATGTTTATCTCTTCTTTGTCAAAACAACTTGATGTGTCTATATGCGGTGAGCAAAAATTTGCGTCATTTATTCACTTAGAGACTGTTGATCATGGTTACACTCTTCGTTTTGGCTTGGCCCCACGGGTGTCATGCAGACATCCAACTACGGTTGTGTGCCAATTTCAATTTTAACTCATGATAATCAGAGGAGTTGTCTCTTGCATTTTTTTATTTTTGTTTTTGTTTCTTTCTTTTTTTTTCATACTGTGTTGTTCTTGGAAACCCACCTTTGTTTTGGCTTGCTCCTACGGGTGTCATATGAACATCCAACTACGAGCAGGCTTCTTTCACAACTAAACTCTTATCAGGTTGGGACAGTTTTGATGTTTTCCTTTGCGCTGACATTGGAGTTTTGCATAATTTTTTTTTTTAATGAGAATGGACACATTTTCTTAACTATAGCATAATCTTGATCTCATCTGCTCAGACCTTCCCCACCCCCAGATTTAAAGATGAGCAAGGTCCTCATTGCGTCGTTTGGAGAGACTAGACAAACACTTAGAAGAAAATTTCAAAAAGAAGGTGTGAGCAGAACTTTGCAAGATAAAAGGTAAAGTACTGCTCAACTAAGAATTAACTAAGTGTTAGTCAGAATTTATTAAGTATGGGAAATGTTTCTAAGTATAAACATGTAGTACATCATAGCAACGCAATAAAGATCGTAAAAATAAGAGATTTAGAATGTCACAAAAATTGACAAAGGAAGATAAAGAAAGAGGCACAGGCAAAAAGTGGAGCGAATATATACTCTGATTGTATTGACTATTAACAAGGTATACAAATAAATTACAAATGAACGCACTACAACATTTTCTACTGCCTGTACAAGAGTCAAAGATGATTACTTTACAAATTTGATTCAGAAGGGTGCATGATTCAGAATTCACACCATACTTCCAAACGAAGATACATTTTTGCCGAGGACGAGCAACACGCATATATCCCCACAACACACCCCTTAACCAACGTATTTCTGGAGGATACCTCAACATAGCGCATTTGGCTAAGGATGGGCAAAGGACATATGCGAGCGCAACACACCCCTCAACTCAATGCATTTGGGTGTACTAGATGCACAATGTCGCTTACTTATTACACCCACCCTCTCATAGTTTACTTTCTTGTCCTCTTAATTCATCAAAAACATCAGTCGAAAAGACCTTGCGGTGATTTATCCAATCATTCACAACAATTCTATGACCGGTGCTACTAAATTTGAGATATGGAGAAACATGCGAAATTAAATTGGAAGGGAATACAAAAATATTAAAGACTGATTCTACTAGATAGTAACTGATGGAATTTAGAAAACGGTAAAAGAAAGCTGTAAAGAAAGCGAGTAAACATAGACAGGAAGGTCGATTGAAAGAAGTTCTTAGAGTTACCGCAATCGCTTCCCTACAAGCGGTTTAATCCTGCTTTCCCAAGTCAATGGTGTCCATGCGTCGATCGAAGTCGCCTCTATAGTAAGGCTTAATCTGTTAACCATTAACTTTGAATGTGTTGTTCCCATCTAAAGTTGTTAGTTCCACTGCGCCGTGAGGAAATATTGTCTTGACTCGGAATGGCCCAGACCAGTGACACTTCAACTTTCTTAGGAACAATCGCAAATGTGCGTTGAATAATAATACCTGCTGACCTTCGGTGAATGTCTGGTCGTTTATGTGGTCATCATGCCATTTCTTTGTTTTCTCCTTGTATATCTTAGCATTTTCATGGGCATCCCTTCGCCATTCAACCAACTGATTCAATTGCAGCTTCCGAACTTTCCCCGCACCGGCTAAATCAAACGTCAGCTTCTTGCATGCCCACATCGCCTTATGTTCCAACTCAAGCGGCAGATGATAAGCTTTTCTGAAGACTAGGGCATACGGAGACATGCCAATTGGTGTTTTGTAGGCGGTCCTGTAAGCCCATAGTGCTTCATCAAGCTTGGGTGACCAATCCCTCCTAGCAGTATTAACTACCTTTTCCAAGATAGTTTTGATCTCTCTGTTAGAAATCTCTGCCTGCTCATTAGTCTGCGGGTGATAAACAGTTGCAACTCGATGGCTGACGTTGAATTTAGTCAACAGGTTGGCAATTATGCGGTTGATAAAGTAAGAGCCCTCATCGCTGATTAAGGCCTGAGGCGTCCCATATCGAGCAAAAATGTTCTTCTTTAGAAATCTTCCCACAGTGGCCACGTCATTCTTGGCACATGCGATGGCCTCAACCCATTTCGATACATAATCTACTGCAACCAAAATATATTGATGACCTTCTGATGGTGAAAATGGGCCCATGAAGTCAATTCCCCAAACATCAAATAATTCAACTTCTAAGATTGATGTCAATGGCATTTCATTTCTTGTAGACATATTCCCCATCCTTTGACACCTGTTGCATTGTACAACATAGGCATGGGCATCCTTAAACAGTGTTGGCCAAAAGTAGCTGCACTGTAAGACTTTTGCTACGGTTCTTTGCCCCCAAAATGTCCTCCATATAGGGACTCATGACAGAGCTCTAAAATGTGCTTTGCTTCTTGCTCAGGAATACATCGACTTATTATATGATCAGGTCCTTGTCGATATAGGAAGGGATCGTCCCAGAAATAAAATTTGGCATTATGTCTTAGCTTCTTCTTCTGCTGGTATGTATAATCATCCGGTAGTTGACCGCAAACTATGAAGTTTACTATGTTCGCATACCAGGGAACATCAATGTCTACTGCCATCAGCAACTCATCGGGGAATCTTTCCTCAATATCTTCTTCTGTCTCTTGAACCTTACAGTTTTCCAATCTTGACAAATGATCTGCGACTTGGTTCTCGGTGCCCTTCCGGTCTTTGATTTCTAGGTCGAACTCTTGCAGGAGTAACACCCACTGTATCAGCCTCAATTTTGCATCCTTCTTCATCATTAAATACTTAATCGTAGAGTGATCCGTATACATCACCACGTTCGTTCCGATTAAGTACTGTCAGAACTTCTCCAGTGCAAATACCACTACGAGCATTTCTTTTTCTGTGGTTGTATAGTACTCCTGCACGTCGTTTAGTGTTTTGCTCACATAATAAATAGGATGCAACACCTTATCCTTATGCTACAAAACTGCGCCCACAACATATCCGCTGGCATCGCACATCAGGGCGAATGGTTACGCCCAATCGGGCGCAATCAAAATGGGTGCAAAGATGAGTGCATCTTTCAAAGTGTTAAATGCTTTGGTGCAAGCGTCATCAAAATTATACTCGCGGTCAGCTTCAAGAAGTGCACTTAAAGGTTTTGCGATTTGGGAAAAGTTGCAAATAAATCTTCTATAAAACCTCGCGTGTCCCAGAAAGCTCCTAAGTGTTTTTACGTTCACAGGTGGGGGTAAGTTGGAAATTGCGTCGATTTTTGCCTAGTCAAATTCCAATCCTGCCTTAGAGATTTTGTGACCCAGAGCTATTCCTTCTTCCACTATAAAGTGGCATTTTTCCTAGTTCAAAACAAGATTTGTTGCCACGCATCTCTTCAAAACTTTTTCAAGGTTAGATAAACAGAAGTCATAATTACTGCCGAAGACTGAGAAATCATCCATGAATACCTCGACTGACCCCTCCAAGTAATCTGAGAATATTGCCATCATGCATCGTTGAAAATTGCCTAGTGCATTACAGAGTCCAAATGGCATGTGTCGGAATGCAAACGTACCAAATGGGCACGTGAAGGTTGTCTTGTCTTGATCCTCTAGTGAAATCGCTATTTGGTTATACCCTGAATAGCCATCAAGAAAGCAGAAAAATTCATTCCCCGCAAGTCTGTCTAACATCTAATCGATAAACGGGCGTGGAAAGTGGTCCTTTTTAGTGGCCAAATTCAGCTTGCGATAATCCATACAGATTCTCCACCCCGTAGTTATCGTTATGGGAACTAATTCATTCTTGTCATTAGTGATGACTGTCATCCCCCCTTTCTTCGGAACACATTGCACTGGGCTCACCCAACTGCTATCAGAGATTGGGTAGATAACACATGCGTCCAACCACTTTACTATTTCCTTCTTTACAACCTCCTTCATGGTAGGGTTCAAGCGGCATTGCCTTTCTACTGATCCATTCTTTCCTTCTTCCAGGCAGATCTTGTGCATACAATACGAGGGACTGATTCCTCGAATGTCTGCCAAGGTCCATCCTAATGCTTTTGTGTTATTTCTCAGGATCTGTATGAGAGCATCTTCTTTCTCCTTACTTAGTGATGTGCGTAAGGGGGAAATTGTAATGAGTATTCATGGGGAAAAACTTCGAATTAAGGCAGTAAAGATCCTAGAGGACAAAGAAAAGAGAGAAAAGCCACTATAGACGTGAACAAACCAGTCGGAAATAAGTGGTCCCCGCGTTATCAAATGTTTGCAACATATCAGGGACGCAAGATTTTAGAAGCATCGATTCTTCAACTCTTCACCACTATTCGAAATCTTCACTTTAGCCTTTCAATCTTTATCTATCCTTATTTTACTATTGCTTTCTACAAAAAAAAAAAAAAAGCGATAACGAGTTTTTTTATTTTAAATTTTGCGCTATCACATCGCATGTTAGTTTTACAAGTTTTATCACCGCATCCTCTTTAATCACCGCAATCATTTGACATAGATAAATTTAGTGCATTACCGCATTTTGTTCTTTGCCAAGTATGATTTCAATGATGAAAAATATGCTTCTATTTTTTTTGTATATACTAAAGTCAACTTAATCTTAAGATAGTCACCTCATAAAATATTTCTAGAAGTTAAGGGTTTGCTAGCTTTCTTTCTCTTTACAATGCATTCTATGACCATCGCATGACTTATTTTAATCTTTTGGCAATGAGGACATTGCCGCATTTTAAATTTGGGCGTGGGGTATTTGTTTCCGACCTTGCTATTTATTTAAAAAAATAATTTTCTTTTAGAATAACAACTCCACTGTCAATGCAATGGGAAACCCGTGTTGATAAGAGTTAAGTTGTGAAAGGCACTTACCTGTAGTTGGACGTCCGCATGACACACGTGAGGGTAAACTAAAACGAAAGTAAGTTACCAAGATCAACGCATAAATAAATGACCGCAACTTCATTGCCAAATAGGTATGAGTTTAGTTTGAGAAAGAGTGCATTGCTCGTAGTTGGATATTCGCATGACACACGTGGGGCAAGCCAAAACGAAGGCAAGGCACTTGGATCAGCGCAAGGTTAGAAAAAAAAATTATATAAAAATATATCAAAGAAGAAATTTTTTGTCAAGGATAAAATCATTTGACACCCCGATAGAAAAACTTTCTTTTTTTTGAAATAAATCATGCGATGTTCTGGAATTTAGTAAAGTCCTTTTGAAAGTTAAACTTGCAGTCCCTAGGTCTTAGAAATATTTTAAGAAGAGACTTGAATAAGACTTACGAAAATTCTGGTATATAGGATTTGAATGAGGAATCCTTGAGAAGTCTAGGAAAAAGAACTTTGCGGTTGACTTGCTAAAGGATTTTTAGCTTATGCTTGAGGACAAGCATTGTTTAAATTTGGGGGTGTGATAAAGGGCAGAAATGCACGTTATCATAGTGCTAAGTTCTTGAACAATGTTGGATCGCGTTGATGAAATATGTTACTTTGCGCCCATTAAGCATCAATTTCGTAATATTGCGGTTGCATGCGTTCAGCGCATTGGAACAGTTGATTTTTATATTTTTGTGCAGAATATGCGTTAACGCAATGCAAAGATTACATTCATAGGAATTCATTGGTCGAGCACAACTTCACCGCAAGGCTTTGCATTGATCGTGTACACAAACATTCGCCCGAGAAGGATCGTCGTAACTTGGTCAGCGCAACATGGTGGGTGCATCTGGGTGAAAGGCCCATTAAGAGCGATGAGACAGAAAGCTGATGACAGTCGAATCTAAATTAAGTTGACAGCCGATAACGGTTACTAAGTACATTCAGCTTTATCGGTAACAATCATTCAGCGCGTCAATCAGGAATTAAAGCTGTCCCATCTGTACAACCGGGAGAGAGAAGCCGCCTTTCACCATTGATGCTCTATAAATACCAAGTGCATTCTAAGCGGGTTCATCGTTTTTACAACCAGTTCTTCTGTTCATAATTTCCTTTCCATTTTAAGGCGGAGCAAGAGAAGAGTGGTGGCGCCAGAGATTACTCAGGGCGACTCGAGAGAGAACCTTGGGGCATAAGAGTAGAGAGCGTGTCGACTCTCGTGAGAGCGAGATTAACTTTAGAGCATAAGTAGAAACAGTGTAAACGCTTGGCAGCAAGAAATTACTACCAGGCTCTTTATTATACTTGCATTGTTATTTGTACTTCATCTTCATATCTATTCAATGGAAGTTCTATTTCTACATCTGCTCACTCTCTTAATACGCATGAGTAGCTAAACTAGTTGAATGGGTTGAGAAGAACTAAGCTAACATGACCTAGGAAGTTCATTACTTGCGATTGTCTTGTTTTATGCTGTGCAAAATATCCTTTAGAGTTACTCGAGAGAGAGTCTAAAGAAAAAACCTAATGTCTCGAGAGAGCTAGGTTAGAATATGGACTCGAAAGAGCAATATTAGGCTTACATAAACAAGAGATAAGGACTTAGAGATAAGCTTTGTTTGTCAACTTGCATCGCATGCATCATAGGAATAGGAATGATATTATGTGGTCGCATATTTGTGTGGATGTCATTTTGTCATCGCATAAATAGGAATAGAGGTTTATGTTTAAACCCTGTAGACTTATCGCATATATATCGCTCCCGTTCTAGCCTTAGAAGCTGTGGTATTCACACCAAGAGATGGTTTACTGTTGTATGCATGTTGCATGATCGCAAGCATGAACACATTCTAGGGAGTGTTAGCTGAAACCTTTCTCAACCCGTTCACCGCATATTCATCGCATTTCCCGTTTACCAACTCTTTCCAAACTCCGCCGCATTTGTTATTTATCTTTAATCAACACAATCAACAAACCAAACACTTTATTTATTTTCCCGGGTACCGCAAAGTTTTCATCAAAATTACCAACACAATCTATTTTCACAAGTCCCTATGTTCAACCCTGGACTTACCAGGAAACTCAGAGGAATTTACACTTGAATTCTGCTGGGGAAACTTGAGTGCACAACCCAATCCCATCAACGCATATCATCCATATTTCCACTTCATAAAATATTGCATTAGAAGGAAAGAGAATATTCTTGTTCAATCAAACAAGAAACAAAGATTAAATTCCTCTTAATATTATGCACAACATATGTGTTATCTAATAACATATGTTGTTTTTTTATTTAAAACTAACTTGAGCCTACTTGCAGCAATAGTTGAAATTCTCTCTAGTACCAATTCGAAGGGCCATCTCTCTAGTTTTCAATTGTCTCCAGGTATTAAAACCTGAGAGGAAGAACAAATGTGATTAATGACCCCTGAATCAATTATCTAGGCAGAATCATCGTTCTTCACTAAGCACATTTCTTAGACAAGTAAATCAGATTTACTGTCAATGGATTTCTTCCTTTTTAGGAGAGTAATGGGATCAGCTTCAAACTCCTTATCATAAACCCCAAGTTTTATCTCAAAGGCCAAACCTCTTTGATAAACTTCATTAGAGTTGGCAACATTTTCCTTCTCTATCAATCCCTTGACATTCAATATGGATTGGAGTTTATTTTGGGACCTGACATTATTAGTTTTGTTAAGATCAATCCCATTTTGCTTGAGTTGTGAGGACTCTCGCTCAAACAAAGTTTGCACTGATTGCATGATCTAAAGTAAATGACCATGCTCTCATATCTTCTGGCTAAGGCATCAGGTATGCTTGCCAAAATGTAAAGTCGGGCCTTATCATTGTTCTTTGTCCATTTTTCATATGCACCACGACATTTCGTGTTGAATCGGGGGTTGGGAGTGGAGGAAATTCTTTATTCAATACGATATTAATATCGTCAACCACGAAAATAATTTTAAGTGAATCTTTCCATGTTGTATAATTAGTTTGGTCAAATTTATAGAGGCTAAAAATGAAATAACTGAATTTGACATATTGCTGAAATAAAACAAATTGATCTACATTAGATTTTAGCACAACTGTTATAAATCCAATCATTTAGCAAACTTTAATGATCCCTATTCAACATCTAAATTTATACTTCAGTGATTTAGGACAAAAGCCACTGAAGGGTGGTTAGTCACCCTTTCACTGAACTGAGACATTCTCAATGAATTATTACACCATAATAACTCTTATTCCTATAATAATTAGTCATCATTGGTTTCGTAAAGAAATCATTAACTTGCTTAACAATTTCTTGTACGTGCGCCCCTCCATTTTAGGCCCTATAGTTCCACTCCAATGAGCCAATCGAAGGAAAAAACCGATTGGGGCAAAAACTAAAGCGATCCTATCCATTTATGGAGTTTGTCTTGATATTGACCTAATGTGCAAACCATCTGAAGGGGGATGCTCTCAGGGCTCCTCGAGGCCGTGCAAAAAGGTCTCATGATGCAAACAAATGAAGGAGACCGTAGGACATGTTGCCACATATCCCTCTCCCACCTACTATAAATACTTTTTCCATTCACCTTGATATTGACCCATGCAAACACCATCTGAAGGGGGACGCTCTCAGGATACCTTAAGGCCAAACACGAGTCTCACGGTGTGAACTTTAAGGGAGAATGTAAGTGGAAAATTGATATATCATATATATCTATTTCCTTCCACTAAGATTAACCCGGCTAATTAATCTATCTAAGTGATTGTTAAATTTTCCCAATATAACTCTTATATTGGGTAGTTTAACTATAAATGATTTTGTTCATTAAACACTTTAACAAACTAAATCATTTGTTATATGCTTATAACATATTTATCTAATTCACCTTCCAATCAGTTCCCAGGTAAGGGTATTTCATTTTCGTTAGCTTAAATACCCCAGCCTAGGCAAAACCTTCCTTAGATAAAGGTCCCTTTTAGACAACTATGTTATAAATTTAATATTTTATTAATTCAATTTAATCCTATTAAAAAGAAAATAAAAGATTAATCCTATTTGTAATCACATTAGAAATATGTTTAACATAGGTTTAGGTGTAATCAATTTTAAACCATTTAAAATTAATTTAACCTATGTTTGCATGCAACTTTTGATTATAGATTCTAATTTTAATTTCGTTAACCTATAACACTTAAAAAGATTAATGAATAATCAAAACCTAAGCCATGCATCTAATGAGATACATAAAAATATGAGGACAATATTTCTAAGGAAAAGTCATGCTTCATGCATTTCTATTTTCATTACATAATATAACATATATATTACCCAATAATGAAAATAAATAACACATCTATCACATAATATAACACTTACATTATACATCATACAAAAATTAATTTTATAACAAAGTATGATGCATGTACATGTTACTATACATGTAATCATTTAATATAACTGTTAGGTTTTTAAAGGATGTATTTTCTATGTTAATTTTCTCAAAATTGTGTTAATTATTTTTTCTAAATGTTAATTTTGTAGGTAAAATGGTCCTCGAGGTGTTTAGGAGTCATTATAAGAATATCAAGCCAAAAAGATAAAAAAATGACCAAGAAAATCAACAAATTGAAGAGAATTGAGTAAATACCGATAATGCCATCAAGTACGGTTGTTGAGTAATTGAGCATTGAGTATTTAACAGAATACTATCGTGTATAATCGAATAAGGGATGTCGAGTAATCAACTATCGAATCATCGAGTACTATCGACTTTCCTCTTATTCATTTTTTCATAGAGTAAATTCCATCAAGTAAAAGCTATCAAGTAAAGGTCATCCAGTGTCGAGCATCAAGTAAATCATCATCGTTACATCGAGGATCGAGTATAAGTTAGGAAACTCGCTTTTTAAACTGCAAAATTCGATGCGTTCATTCTTTTTTTCGGATTTTGACGCGACACATCTCGCGCCTCACGACGCTATATTGTTGGTATAAATTTTGGTTAAGTTCTTCAGCAAAACAGGAGATAACATTTTTTTTGGAGAGAAAATCCATTTTTTAGAGACAAACTTCGAAGAGGAGAAACCCATTTATAGAGAGAGAAACTTCGAAGAAAAAAGAAAAACCTATTTTTTAGAGAGTGATTTCGAATTTATAAGAGCGATTCCTGTAATTTTTTGTGAGATTCAATCAATTTTTATTCAGTCTTTGTATCAGTATACAATTATCAATGGATTATTTGAAGAATTTCATCATCCATGTGTAGGTAACCTTTTTTCTTGGGGAATTATGTAGATTGACATTTTCTTGAGACTTTTCCTTGAATTTTCTTTCATGTAATTACTTTCTTTTGAATGTTCTTGCTGAGATTTAGAATAAAATTTATTAAGATTGAATTGACGACTCAAGATTAATCAATTTTTGTATGCAAAAGTTACATGGTTCTATAACAAAATTGTAATTATGGTTGCAAGAATTAGTAGTCTTGATAGAAAATGTGGATTTCTTTTCCTCTTTTCTTTAAAAAATCTATTAATTCAGAACATTCATGCCATCAATCTTGAATTTTCATTTTTTGATTTCAAGATTGGAATAGTTAAGAAAATCCATGAGTTTAATGCAATTTAGGGATTAATTGTGAAATGTCTTTAGGAAGCAATTAAGACCTAGATTAGGGTTAATTGTCAAATTAGCTAATTAAGACATTAGGAATTTATTCTTAATGAACTATTGAATAATTTTATTGCATGATTCTTTGTTAAGTCAATGATAGAATTGCCTAGTTTACATAAAATCTCCAAGATTTCATTTCAATTGAATCTTATCTTACAATCTCTTTTATTTCTCTCGTCAATAAACTGGGCATTCTGTCTTACAACGTAAGGCACAGTGTTGCAACGCTATGCTTTACACTCTAGGGCAGAATGCTTCCTTTGCTTCGATCTCTAGCCCGATCTTGCTCCAATAACCACCAAACTCTTCAGCAACCAAAAACTAACGAGTGACATGAACTTACAAACTCGATAGCAGAAATTAAACGCCTAAGTTATCGGGAAATTACAACTTTAAACACTTGAAAGCAGTAAATCTATGCTAATTTTGAAACATCCATGTACAATATCACAAACATTCAAAATGTAGTAACCAAAAATCCTACCAGCTTTGTAGTTAAGTAAGAAAATGAAATTCAAAGACAACTTAGCTCTGATACCAACTGAAGGGAATCGAATTCTCGCAGTGGAAGAGAACGATCGCTTGTGCCTTGGAAATTCGTTTTACAGAACTTAATTAAACAGAGGAAGACAGAAACATACAGGATAAACAACGTTCTAAACATGCTTCCTACACATAATAGAGAGGAAGAGGGAGATGGCCATACATAATCTTGAAGATCCAATCTTTTCGTTTCCTCTCTGGTGTGATCATGAACATGTTTCTTCTCTCAAACCCGAACAAATACAACAAACACATTAACAAACTCTATGGTTTTTAGACACCACCACAAAGGAGTCTTCCTTGTTATCCTCAAGGAGACACAGGAGAGGAGTGGGCTTCCTTGTGATTAATTTTGGTGAAGAGAATTTTGTGTTCTTAGTTGAGAGAGTTTTTCAGAGCAATCAGCTGAAGAAGATGAATCTTCTATGTTTTTAAAAAAAACCACGTTCTAATTTCGATAACTATTTGTGTTGGTTATTAGTATGTGAGAGAGGAGAGTTATTAATTTTAAATTAAAAATTAAAAATTATATTATATTAAACCAATTGAATATAATTAAATCCAAACTATTGAAGGAATGTGAGGTCGATGCTAAAGCAAGGATCAGTCCTAATTTACAATTTCACAGTGAATTAAAATTCAAAAACAAAAATTATGCATTCTAATAAATTTTACAACATGATTAAAACAAAACAGAGAAGAGAAAATAGGATTCAGATCTAATGACCCTTGAAGTTTCAAACCCCAACAATTATATGTTATATCCCATATAACATATAACCTATAGTTTATTTTCTCTCACATAACCTATAGTATTAATACAAATCATATCCATATTGATTTTAAACTATGGTTTCCATATAAATCGTATTCATATAGTTTAATGTTTGAATCATATTAAAAGAACAACCTCTTTCATCCAACTATATAGTTTTAATATGAATCATATTTATATTAACTTTAACTTATTGTTTATATGAATTATATTCATACAATCAGTATTTGAATAATATTCATATAATCAGTATTTGAATCATATTCAAATATTTAATTCTCTCAATAACGCTTTATATTATAATGTATCACATGTTGGTGTTGATGCCCTAAAGTCTTGTGTTCTGTAGTTTGTAAACAGTTTATACGAACGCTTGTGTTGTATAATATATGATATTTACTTCACATCTTGTTTTTGTTCAATTGTATGTTTTATTTGCTTTACCACAACCAATAAACAAAAAATACCTGGTTATCTGTAAGTAACTTAAGCATGTATGTGGTGACATACAAGTGGATCATGTCTTGAGTGATAACCAAAATGGTCTATAGTATATGGATATAGGAGGAAAACCTTATCCTGGTAATGCTACGGATGCGAACCATTTTATGGAACGCTCATAAGTGTTGTGACTTGTCACAGATGGTTTGATCCTGATCATTCGTGTAGGGGACATGCGAGCGGGGGTGTTCTATACAAAGAGTTTGTATAAGACCTGACTATGAAGTGTTAACGTCTCGTTATATAACACCGTTCATGACATAGACTTCACTTCACTAGGATGACCATAGGTAACATGACCTCAATCCTGAGTGAGTTGGGAACTTCTACCATTGAGGGCGGTTCTTTGATTTGTATGGGTGCGAGTGGCCAAGTCACCAATTCAAACCTACTATTTTGGGGATTCATCTAATTTGGGAGCTGGGAACTCAGCTACACAAGATGAAATTCACTCCTTCCCCGAAGCAGGGATAAGTAGATAGATAACTCCCTTAAGAGCTGATTCCAAGGCTTTTCCCCGGCAACTGCGCCAAAAACTTGATGATAAAAATTGGAAAACATATATGATGCACGTCTTATGCTATGTGGTTGTACCCATGCGTCGGTGGTCATGCGTTAGAATGGAAAGTATGCGTTAATCTCGTATGCAATGACCATGCGTTCCTATCATAAGTTTTCTTGCTCTCTCGCCAAGTATAACGAGATCACAAGTTTCTCGGGTGATCCGAGGTCGAACTCAGGGACTTGTAGCTAAATGTTATGAAGTAAAGTGTTGTGGCGAAGAATAAAAGAATTTGAAGGTTATGGGCTATGCGCTACTCCTACTCCTAACTAACAGATTAAGCAGTGGAAGTATGACTGTGAGAGATAGAGACATGACAACTGTTAACGAGTAATAAAATGGATGGGAAAATAGATATAATAGTGGGGTTGTCTTCACCGCATCAATTAGCTTGATCGCAAGGGTAACCCCAGCCAGTGCAAGCTATGCGATTATGCTATACACACTTAACAAAGACGCATGTGATGTATATGTGATAATGTCGAGAGGCCTTATGTCTACGTCTCTATTCTTGCTCACGTGCTCCCACACATAAACAAGATGACTGCATACCACCATTTCCTACTTTTGGATGCATGCGAGGTGACCGCATACTTTCTCATCCTATCTATAGGGAGCTTGTGCTGTGTAGTCGTAAATAGAGCTTATCTCTAAGCCTCTATTCTTACTTATTCGATCTAATCTAACTCTCTCAAGCCTAGATTTGGTTTTTAGACTACTCTCTCAAGTATGCCTAAATGATGAATGATGCGCTCATAAGACAAGGTAATCATATAAACATGGTTGACATAAGATTATTCTATCTCTAGGAACACTGCTAACTTTGCTTAATGCATTCAACTACTTACCCTCCTGGACAGTTAGTCGCTATTGATTCTACTTATAGACAAGCGTTGCTACAGCTTCACACTAGGAAAATAGGATTTTCTCACAATACTCACGCAACGAACACCTCTCGGTGGTTTGCTACATGCTTCATATGTCTATGCCGCATGATTAAGTATGTGATACTCTAGCAATCTTACTTAGTGGTGCAATGAAAGTAAAGGATGCTAAGTAAGTGAAGATGGAGATGGAATCGAAGGAAAATATAGAAATGCATTGATCACAAAATGTATTAATCTCTTAAGCCACAATGTAATACAATACAAAGATAGAAGAGATATGGAGGGCCAGATGGAAGCAATATCTTGCTTCCATCAGATGTGTGTCAAGGCTGCCGGTGGTGCCATGGATGGGCGGTGGAGTAGTCTCTCTCGAGATCTATCTCCGACAGAACTCCGATCGTCACTCGGAATGGTAGGAAGAATGAAGATACCAGTTACTTAAGTAAGGTAGCTTGCAGCAGGGGCGCGTTAGCGCCCTTCCTTCAGCTGCTCAAGATTATCTTCTCACACTTTCGTCTGGATCACAAGGTTCTGCCCGAAGGCAGAAGCTCGGATGTCTGAAGTGCTGCTCTAAGGCTTCTATTTATAGAGTTTGCTCGCCGACAACATTAATGGTCCTTCTCTGAAATTCTGTAGCTAACGGTGTGATGGACCTGCTTTGAATCTCTGCTGCTAACGGCGTGGTAGATGAAATGTCAACATCACTTTTTATACTCCCAAGGTATGTGTTCATGCTTGGTTTCTGAAGTATCATCGCATTCCACCACTCTTGTGGTCATCCCTCTATTATGGTTGTACTTTGTAGCCACAACCTCTATGCGATGGACGCATGCGGTTAATGGCCGCAACATCCATGTGTCGAGCGTACATGACGCCTTTGTGATGGCAAGATTCACTGCATGCGATCGATTCCTGCATTAGCTACAAAAATAGACAATTGAACTCAAAATAACGCATAATAGTGGGTTAGCCGAGATTCTCATTGCTGATCGACGCAAGCTCATTTTCTCATAAATTCTTAGTACAATCACGCATATTCTACTTAACAGCTCTCATAATTCTAAATAAAAGGCCTATAATGACATACATTTCTGCCCGTCATCAGTGCCACACACCTTCTCTTGGCCCGAGAGGTGTTCACACATAGTTGGGCTATGTTGTATTATTCATTAGAAGAATCAGTGGTACTTAAGGAGTGAGATATAATTACAGAGGCAGAACGGTAAATTGACCCAACTGTACTTACGAGCATCTGTGAAGGGTCATCGTACTCATGATTGGTTATATCTGATGGACATGGAAATATATTTGTGGTAAGAAGAGTTCAGCTATTGGTCTTTAGTGGATTGCCTGACAATTAACAGATGGTGGATCTCGTGGCTAAAGAGTTTATTAACTATTCACGAACCATTGAAGCTTCGAGCCACAGGTTCATTAGGTCCTCTGGGTAGCTTGGATAAATTCGAGAATCAGTGTTTGGGTCAGTTTGAAATGTTCAAATTGACAAGAGGGAGTTCGATTCTATATGATATAATTGAACTGGTTAATTATATATGATATAATTGACTAAATGTATGAGATGCATTAATTTTGGAGGAAACTAGATATAAATATGATTTATACAAGTGGAAGAGAAATTACTATAGTAGATATATGATATCAAACTATAGGATAAGAATATAATATGATTATATTCATTAATTATCTAGTGCGCGTTGGGCGATCGTCTACCTTCTTCTAGTGCACGTTGGGCGATCGTCTACCTTCGACGTTTACTACACGATGGAGTCCTCCTGGCGATTCAAGACCCGGTTCGCTCAGTGGAAAATATAATAGATAGGGTTATTTCATTCCCCTTTTTTTTTGTAATGGCTCATCCCGGTCCATTAATCCTTAATTTATTACATGTGATGTATTTTTTTTATATGTCATATGGTATGCACATATAGTAAATCTCACCTTAGGTTATGCATTGGTCATGCATCATCTCTTTATTGTAAATGTTATAATTTAGAGAAGCATGATTTAATTATGTAAGAGCATGCTCATGCATCATATAATATAAGAGTTATATTTATGCATGCATAAAAAGCATTGACATGCATCATCCTATATTATAATTGTTATAGTATAAGGGTGAATAATATCATGTTTGCTTGGTTATTACGCGTATATATAAAAGTTATGTATAGTAATGACCGGACGTTGCATGAAGCATGACACATAGGTTACTTTATAAATGTTTTAAACACCTTGTTCTGCGCAATATTTTTTTAGTTGTTTCTTTTTAAGAGTTAAAGAGAAATTAGAACTAAAAGAAATAAGAAAGACATACATACTCCCTGAGGTTTAATTCACGGTTTTAAAATGTTTAAAACTTGGATCACATATACCTAGGATCACGGTTCTAATATGATTAGCAACCTAAAGGCTTTAATCTTTTAATTAGTTTAATAGGATTAAATTGGCTAATAAAAGGTTAAAGTGTAGCAAATCTATCTATAAGGGATCTTTTGTCTAAGGCAGGTTTTGTCTAGGCTGGGGTATTTAAGTTGATGGAAACGTAGCACCCCTACCTGGGAACTTACCTAGAAAGGTGAATTAGATAGATTTGATGTGTGCATGCAAGTTAAGGACGGTCTAGTAAAGTGTTTAAATGTGACTACTTGAACTTGTTCATATTTCATAGAAAAACGTTGTTTATGAGCGGGATTTAAAAAGATGACTTAGACAGTAGCCAGATTATCTAGGTTAATGAACCCCTAGGTAGAACATTCAGTGGAAGGTACTTGGGGTGTGAGATGCTTCATTTAAACCTTTCACGTTTCTCCTAAATAATACACGCAGTGAGATCTACCCTAGGCCTCGAGGGACCTTTGGCGTGTCCCCCTAACGGATGGTGTTTGGGTAGGTAAATATCAAGGTGGATGGTGAGAGTGTTCATAGTAAGTTGGAGTAGGAAGTGCGACAACATATCCCTCGGTCTCCCTCGTTGGATTGAATAAAGTTTCTGCACATCGCCTCGAGGCACCCTGGGAGTATCCCCTTATAGGATGAAAATTTTGTGTGTTTCTTTATTTGATCTCTGGTAAAAGGATAAGGTTACTTAGTCTCTTGTCCTAAGTTGCTTCTTCCTTACGATGGGCTCATTAGGGCAGGACTCCAACACCGAAAGCGAGGGGTCATACTTACACGGAATTGTTAAAGGTTAACAGTTTTGAACCAAATAAATGGTGGCTGTTAGGTTCAGTTCCAAGAGTTGGTTCAGTCTAATGGTTGAGAATGTCTCATCCCAGTGAAGGGGCATCTGATCACCCCACCGGTCATGTTTGTCCTGCCTTACTAGGGCATCATTGCAAAATAGAAGTCTTCCACTTAGGGTACTTGAAACTGTTTTGCAATATGATGCGTGGAAAATGGAGAGTAAATGTGCGTGCATCTTATGATATGCGTTGATCTCCATGCGTCGATGGTCATGCATTAGACTAAGAAATATGCAATATGTGCTTAAGAATATATGTGATGACCATGCATTCCTGCCACAAGTTTTCTTGCTCTCTCGCCAAGTATAACGAGATCGCAAGTTTCTTGGGGTGATCTGAGGTCAAACTCAGGGACTTGTAACTAAATGTTGCAAAGCTATGCGTTTGAGGCGATGAATAAAAGAATATGGAAGTTAAAATACTATACGTTACTCCTACTCCTAACTAAACAGATTGAGCAATGGAAGTATGACTATGAGAATTGGTAGAGACGTGGCAACTGTTAATGCATAATAAGATGCATGAAAAAATAGATAAAATGGTGGAGGAGATAAATTCACCACATCATTAAGCTTGATCATAAGGGTAATCCCAGCTATTAAAGAATAGTTATGCAATCATGCTATACACAAATATTAGTACTACATTTCTCAATGCAGAATGCCATGATTCCTATTTCTAGGACGCATGCGATGCATATGCGAAAACCGTCGATAGAACTTATTTCTAAGTTTCTATTCTTACTTATGCGATCTAATATGACATACACATAAGACAAGATGACCGCATACCACCATTCCTATTCTAGGGTGCATGCGATGTGTAAATAACAGATAGAACTTATGTCTAAGTTTCTACTCTTGCTTATGCGATCTAATCCGACTCTCTCAAGCCTAGATTCTAATCCTAATCCGACTCTCTCAAGCCTAGATTCTATCTTTAGACTACTCTCTCGAGTACGTCCAAAGGGTGAATGATGCATACATAAGACAAGATGATCGCATAAAGCATGGTTGTGTTGAACATAAGATTATTCCTATCTCTAGGAACACTGCTTACTTTGCTTAGTGAGTTCCACTACTTACCCTCTCGGGCAGTTAGTTGCCGCTGATCAGCCCATAGACAAGCATTGCGACCGCTCATAGACAAGCGTTGCTACAGCCTCACACTAAGCAGAGAGGATTAACTCACTATACTCGCGCAACGCACACCTTTCGGTGGTTTGCTACATGTTTCATATGTCTATGCCACATGATTGAGTATGCGATAACTCTTGCAATCTTACTTAGTGCGTTGCAATGAAAGTAAGGGATGATAAAGAAGAAGTTAATGAACATGGAGTCGAAGGAAATAAAGAGATACATTGATTACAAAATGTATTAATGTCTTAAGCCAAAATGTAATACAATACAGAGATAAGAAGAGAGGTGGAGGACTAGATATAGGCAATCTCTTGCTTCCATCAGATGTATGTCAAGGTTGTCGGTGGTGCCATGGATGGGTGGTGGAGTAGTCTCTCTCGAGATCTATCTTTGGCAAAGCTCTGATCATCACTCGGAATGGGTTGAAGGAATGAAGAACTCTCAAAGAATGTCTTTTCACGATCTCATCTGTGATCACAAGGATCCTCCTTAAGGCAAAAGCTCGGATACCTTGAATTTGGGCTCTAAGGCTCTATTTATAGAGCTCAACCGCCGACAGCATTGATGATCCCACTCTGAATCTCTGCCACTAACGGCGCGATGGTCCTGCTCTGAATCTCTGCCACTAACGGTGTGGTACGTGAAATGTCAACATCATCTTTTTTATACTCCAAGGTATGCGTTCATGCCATGTTTCCGAAGTACCATCGCATTCCACCAACCTTGCGATCACCCTTCTATCATGGTTATTACTCTGTAGCCGCAACCTCTATGCGATGAATACATGCGATTAATAGCCGCAACATCCATGTGATGAATGTACGTGATCACCCTTGCGATGGTCTGGGATTCACCGCATGCGATCGATTCCTGTGATAGCTACAAAAATAGACATTTTAACACATAATAACGCATAATATTGGTTAAGTAGAGATTTCCCATGCTGATCGACGCAAGCTCACTTTTCACATGAATTCTTAGTTTAATCATCGCATATTCTACTTGTTAGCCCTCATAATTCTAAATAAAAGGCTACAATAACTTGTATTTCTACCAGCTATCACTATGCATTAGTTCTAAAATTCATAGCATGCAATTAAAGAGGAAAAAGGAGAAGAAGTTACAGACCCTTGAAGATTACAAATCTTCACGAAATTCCCTTCTCCATGAATGATCACAAACAATTTGCGAGGACACTATCACAAGAATTTTATTTGTATTCTCCTTAAGGTAGGGTGAGAATAGCAAGAGGTGTGGGCTTTGTAGTATTTTGAAAGAGGGAGAGAGTTGAGAGAGGGGAAAAATTTTTAGAGAAAAATTACCGGAGCATTTTTTCACCCTTCGTCTTTGTTCTCTATGAAGAAGAAGATAGAAACTAAAAAGAAACTTTTGCATGAAAAAATCTCTCTCATCCACTTCCCACTCTCTACGTGGGATCCAGAGAGAATTAAGGGGAGGCTCCCATTAAATTTAAACTTAAACTTAAATGAAATGAAATGAAATTAATTTTAATATATATATATATAATTATATATTATATCATATATAACACATTACCTGTAGTTTTATATTGTATCAAGTACATTATAACTTATAGTTTTAATTCTCTCATTAATTTGTAGTATTTAATATAAATCACATTTATACTAAATTTAATTATATGAATCCAATCCATGTAATTAATATTTGAATCATATTCAAATATTTATTTCCTCTCAAATAAACTTTATATTATAATGTATCAAATACATTATATTTATTATACACATATATAATTAGTTTAATTATATCACATATAATTAATTCTCTCAATTAATTTGAACAATTCAAGTTAATTCAAAATTAATTCTCAATAATCCCTATTGAGCTACAGAGGGGACCTTATGGACTTGTAAATTGATGCTTCAAGGGTACTTAGATAATTAATTAAACTCTTTAATTAAATTACCTAACACCTATTAGTTGTCGGTCACTCCACTAAAGACCAGTAGTTGCACTCTTCACGCTACAGATAAATTTCTGTGTCTATTGGATATAACCAATCAACGGTTCGATAATCCTTCACAAATTGCTCGTAAGTACAGTTGGGCCAAAATTACCATTTTTCCCCTGTAGTTACATCTAACTCCTTATGTATCACTGATCCCTCAAATGAATAATAAGTCATAGTCCAACTATGAGCAAACCTCTCTCAGGTCAAGAGAGGATATGACGCCACATTGTTCAAGTCCCAGAATTAGCCCCTAAGGGAGCAATTATCTACTTACCCAGACGTTCGGGAAAGAGTGAATTTCGTCTTGTGTAGTTGTGTTTACATCTCCCTAATCAGACGAATCCCTAAAATGGTAGACTTATTGAGTCGAAAATCTAGCCACTCTCACTCATACAAATCAAAGGACTGCCTTATAGGAGTATATCAGCATGCAGCGGAAGCAATGAAAATCAATAAGCATTCTAATTCATCAATTTTGGCTATAAATGAAGCATGCTTATATAATAATAAGAGGGTTTCAAGTCATACCTTTGTAGAACCTTTAGAATCTCGAATTCAGCTGTAAATCTTCTCCAAATCTCATTGTGAACCACCTCAGGTCTTCCCTACTATTCTCTTGGAGGTTTAAATTGAGTTGTCGGACTCAGAATAAGTTTAAATGAAGGGAATTTGGAGAAGAACACACTACTGCACCCACTTGAAGGACACCTTCTTCAACACGAATTTTTCAATAAAAACTCAAGTGATGCATGCCTTAATTCCACTTCCATCTTCTCTATTTATTGCAGGACATTCATGCAAAGAAGAAGGCTGCATGAGGTGCAGCTCATGCTTGGAAGATTGAATCAAGAAATGGTGGGAAAATGAACGAGCTACTTGTTTGTTAGTAGAGAAATTCCATATTTCAATTTTGTGTTTCCAATTTTAGTTTTGTTTTATAAATTGATTTCCAAAATCAATTTAGTTTTCTAAATTAAAAAATTATTAATTTTACAAAATTAATTTCACAAATTAATTTTCGAATGAAATTAATAATAAATAATTAATTAAAAAATTTAATTAATTCTAATTAATTTAATATCAAATATTAAATTAATTTTACACAAAATCTACCTTCATGAATTTAATATTTAAATCATATTTAAATGTTAATTAATTCTCAAATTCCGTTTAATTCCAAAATTAAACGCGTAATTATATCTCATATCATTAATAATTCACTTAATTCTAATTTGAACGTTTCAAATTAACTTATCACGCTACTCTAAAGCTAATCCATTTACGAGCTAGTAGGGGGACCTTGTGGACCTACAGATCATGGGCTCCAACGATCCGAGATTAATTGATTAAACTCTTTACACTGAATTAACCCCCCATTCGTTAACTAATGGGTCACTCTACGAAAGCCCATACTTGCACTCCCTTCACTGTAGATATATTATGTCCACTCGATATAACCATGATTAGTAAGTTAACCCTTCACAGGTTGTTCGTAATAACGGTTAGGTCAAATGTCTGTTTTACCCCCGAGATTACCTCTTGTTCCTTAAGTCCCACTGATCCTCTAATTAACAATTGGTTTGTGATCCAATCAACAAACCGAGTCCTTCTCGGGCCAAGGAGAGAGCGGGCCTTCTTGTTCAAGACCCGGAGTCAACAGGGAACAACCTCTCTACTATCCCTAAAAACGAGTAGGAATGAATTCCATCTTGCACCCGATGTCTCCAGCTATCTACCCGGTCTTACCCCTGAAATGGAGGTTTATTGAGCCGGCGCTATTGAGCCAAGCCTCACACAAATCTAAGGATAATCCTGAATAAACAGGAGTTCATAGTTAGCTCAAGATTAAGGTCAAGTTACTTAAGTCATCGCTTTGAAATAGTCAGTCTTAAACAGTAAACAACGTTATAAAGTAAGAGTGACTGATTTTGTGGTTCGATCTTGTACATGTTGGATTTTATGTCCTAAAACTCGTAATTTGTAATATCATATTCTTGTTCAATAAAAATGTTATTGAAAATATTTAGTAAATTTAAATTCTATATTCATGAATCCAATAAACTAAGGATCCAAGGCTATTAAGTTTAAGTTTGAACTTTATGTAGTGACATAAATGTGGATCAAGTTCAAATATATAGCCAAAATGGTCTATAGTATATAAATAAGATTAGGTGCCTTATTCAGGGGAGACTATGGATGCAACCCATTTTGTAGTTAGTACAAACGATGTGATCCTAAACCGTTCATGTGGAGACATGAAAATGGGGGCATCCTATGTAAAGAGTTTACTTAAGGCTGAACCATGAAATAGTCATTTTTTACGTTCTAAATGCCGTTTAATATATAAAACTGACTATTTCGTTAATTGATAACCTAAGTAACTTAATCTTAATCCTAAGCTAACTATGAACTCCTGTTCACTCGGAATTATTCTTAGATCTGCTTAGGTGAGAGCAACTCATTATCGTTGGCCCAATAAGCCTCCCATTTCAAGGGTAAGATCAGGTGGATAGCTAGGAACATAGGGTGCAAGATGGAATTCACTCCTACCTGTTATAGAGATAGTAGATAGGTCGTTCCCTTTAGTACTGAATCCAGGTCTTGAACAAGGGGCCCTACCCTCTCCTTGGCCCGAGAGGGTTTCGGTTTATAGGTTGGACCTTAAACCAATTGTTCATTAGAAGAGCAGTGGAACTTAAGGAATAAGATGTAGTCTCGGGGGTAAAACGATTTTTATGATCCAACCGAGATTACTAACAACCTGTGAAGGATTAGCTTACTAATCATGGTTATATCATATGGACACAAATATATCTATAGTGAGGGGAGTGCAACTATGGGACTATAGTGGAATGACCTGTGAGTTAACGAATGTTGATAGCTTCATCTAAAGAGTTTAGCCAGCTAATCTCGGATCGTTGGAGCCCATGATGTATAGGTCCATTAGGTTCCCTACTAGCTCATATGGAATAAAGTTAGAACTGTATGATAGAATAATTCGAATTGTTCGAATTAGGTGAAGAGAGACAAACCGACAAGTGTATGTGATATAGTGGTCGGTTCTTCAATTTAGAGATACAAATTTAATGTTTAAATGTGATTTAAATATCAAGAATATGAATACGTTCATATTCGGAAGGTTGAAAATAATGGAAATGGTCAAAGATGTAAAAAGTCAAAGAGTTGACTTTTGACTTTGAAAAGTCAAATTTTGACCGACTTTATATTCAAATGTGATTTAAATTTCGAGAAAATGAATACGGATTCATGCTCGGGAGGTCAAAATTAGTCAACATAGAAAAACTCATAAAAAGTCAAAATGTTGACTTTTTGGTCAAAGTTTGACTTTGACAAAATGACTATTTTGCCCTTTGACTAAAGTTAGTGGGAAAATCCAAACTTTTGTTGGATAATTCTACTAACAAGATAGTTGGTTAGGTGTTAGCTTATAGTGGAGACATCAAGCCCACTTAGATAGTGGATTTTGAGGTGTTGGGTTTTTATGAATTTGTTTCATGCAATTTAGCATGACTTTTTTTTTTTATATATAAATTTGAGCTTTCAATTTCGAGAAAACTTTTGGTTTTTTGCCAAAATTGTTTGCAAATTTAAGCTGAAAAAAATCACCAATTTTTTAGAAAAATTCAAAACCCTAACCCAACCCAAAAATCCATATTCTATTTCCATCTTTTTCTCTCTCTCGGGTTTTTCATCCATCGGGTCCCACAACCTAGTTCTGAGTCTAGAGGATAGTAGGTCAGCTCTAGTGATTGTTCGGTTCATGTTCGAGTAGAGATAGAAGAGTTTCGAGAGCTTTAAAGGTAATATTTAAAAAAAAACCCTAATTAATTATTTTAAGGTTGTATGTTAATTTTATGCAATTAGAGTAAAATTGATCCTCATTTCCGCTGCGCATACCTATTTTTCCATCATGTAATATCAGAGCATATTTTATTTTTACTCAATTGCATGTGGTGGGTATCAATTTATTAGATAAAATTGAGATTGGAAACTAAAATGGTTTTCAGGTTTTGGCAATTAAATTAATTTTTTTTTGTAGTATTAATTTGTAATTGCTCACATGTTTATGAGCATTAATGTGTGGCAAAGGGTCTGTAAATGTGTTAGAGTCATTAGAGTTGAAATTAGGCTGTAATTGCACGATTCTGGGAAAGAGGACAACTTCAAATTTGAAGAAAATTGGCTCACAGACCCGAAATCGCCACAAGACTCGAGACATGCTCCCAGACCCAACCCGGTTTCTCCGCCCGCTTCAGTCCGACCAACTTCAAAGCAGACTCGCACGCTCCAGGCGACCCGCGCGCCGACTCGATTTGCCGCCCGCCTACCCACGCACCCGTGCGCTTTCCGTCGACCTGCCCCGACTTCCGTTGACCGCGTTAGCGAACGTTGACCAGCTGGTCTGAACCGGTTCTGTTGAGCCAGTTTGACCGGTTCAACCTGGTTTTTGGAGTTTTTGGGCCAATTTGAGAGTTTTTTAGCCGGTTCAAGTTGATTCAAAATTGTTTAAAGCTGGTTCGAGAGCGGTTTTTTGTACTACACCAAATTATTATTGTAATAATTTAGTTGTTAGCTTAATTTAAAAGCCAAAACCAATCCATTTTAGGGTGTTTAATTAATTATGCATGTTGATATATGTTTTAATTATTTTTGAATCTTGTTATGCGTATAGTATTCCACATAGATTTAAAATCCCATCATAGGTTAACATGTACATGCATTTGATATATGTTATAATTGTTGTAATGTATATAGTATGCATGTTAAGTTTTTTAATATAAAGTGTTATATTAAAGCAAGATCATTGAGTATGGATGTATGTTATAGATGAATGCTCTAGGGTTATAATTGTTATAATTTATTTTATAATTGTTATAAAATAACCTAGACTTCTAAAATCTATAATAAAGATAAGATGCATGCTCACTTAGGGTTAACCATCGAGCAATCCCAATTTTCATAGAAAATAGGTCGATATCTTGTAAAATCGAAGTTACAAGAAAACTCACCCAGCAAGATCTTGGTAAAAAGTCAGATAAGATGACTAAGGTTGAAGGTTTTTAAGTTGACAGTTCACGGAACACCTACTAAGTAGAGATTGAGTCGATGTCTGAGTTAGGTTAAACCGGTTTTATGAGCATGCGTAGTGGTGTGAGGTAATAAAATTTGTTTATCACCTAGACATCATAGGTTAAAATCCAGTATAAGAGTTATACATGGATCTATCACCTAGACTTAGGATATGTTTAAGTTAGCCGAAATGTATCGCTAAGTATTTTATACCCTAACCGTCTAAAACACTTCAGCTAAAGTGAAGTAGCGTACTTTTAGCTCTAGTTTCCCTAAGAGTTCACATCGTGAGGTCCATGCAGGGCTTTGGGTCGTGCTTAGGAGCGGACTCCCTTCGGAGAGTGTTTTCATGGATCAATATCAAGGTGAATAGAGGAAGTAGTTTATAGTAAGTGGGTGAGTGGTACGTAACAACATATCCCACGGTCTCTTCCATTAGGTCGCACTGTGAGATTCCTATAATGCACCTGCATGTCTGCCCTGGAGCGACCTTTCCCTTCGGAGGGTTGTATTATAGGATTCATAACACCGTGAACTCCAAATCTAGATAGGCTCTCTTAGATCTGTTTTCATATTGACTTTCCACTTTCGGGAGCATGTTGATTCTGGTTTCTGAAATCTAAAAATGGAAGATTACACTTACAAGAATTCCTAAGATGTTAGTATATTCTCAACCAAAGTAGCGATAACTAAAGTGCTATAAGAATAAAGAGTTATTCTGGGGTTAGCATCTAGTCAAAATTGTCTTGGTTCAAAAGAGGAATAATTCACTGCCGTTCGGTGGAGGTTACTCTAAACTTTTGAAATATCGTTGCAAAATATAATAATGAAGGGTACATTATTAGTTTTTGGTAAATTAAATTGGTTTCTTTGTGATTATAATTTTTCTAAAAGAATATGTTTATCTTTTTCAGTATGAATAGCTCAATAATTCAACTCTTAGCTTTCGAGAAACTAAAAGTCGATAATTATTCGACATGGAAATCAAATCTAAACACAATACTGGTAGTTAACGATCTAAGATTTGTCTTAACTGAGGAATGTACTCAAGCCCCAACCTCAAATGCTAACTGAACTATTCGGGAAGCATACGATCGATGGGTCAAAGCCAATGAAAAGGCCTGTGTTTACATTCTTGCCAGCATGTCAAGATGTTTTGGCAAAGAAACATGAATCCTTAACTACGACTAAAGAGATAATAGATTCATTAAGAGAAATGTTTGGGTAACCATCATGGTCCCTTAGACACGAGGAAATTAAGCACATTTACACAAAGCGGATGAAAGAGGAGACCTCTGTTAGAAAACATGTCCTGGACATGATGATATATTTCAATATCGCTGAAGTAAACGGCGGACCCATTGATGAGGCTAATCAAGTTAGCTTTATCTTACAATCTCTTCCGAAGAGTTTTATACCTTTTGAGACAAATGTGTCTTGAAATAAGATAGAATTTAACCTCACTACCCTTCTTAATGAGCTCCAGCAATTCCAAAACCTTACTTTAGGCAAAGGGAAGGAAGTGGAAGCAAATGTCACTAAGAAAAAATTTAAAAGAGGATCATCTTCTAAAAACAAAGTTGGACCCTCTAAAGCTCAAATGAAAAAAAAAAAAAGAAAAGAAAAAGGGCAGGCTCCCAAGATAAGAAAGGGAAAGAAAGATGCAAATAAAGGAAAATGTTTCCACTATAACCAAAACGGGCATTGGAAGAGAAATTGCCCGAAGTACCTTACAGAGAAGAAAACTGAGAAAATGACACAAGGTAAATATGATTTACTGGTCGTTGAAACTTGTTTAGTAGAATATGATATTTCAACCTGGATACTAGATTCATGAGCCACTAATCATATTTGTTTCTCGTTTCCGGAAACTAGTTCTTGGAAAAAGCTTGAAGAAGGTGAGATAACCCTCAAAGTTGGACAGGAGAGGTTGTCTCAGCTGAAGCAGTGGGAGATCTGAATTTATTTTTTTTAAGATAGATATCTAGTACTTAAAAATGTTTTGTATGCACCTCTTATGAAAAGGAATTTGATATCTATCGCTTGTATTATAGAACAATTATATACAATATCTTTTTATATAAATGAAGCGTTCATTTTTTGTAAAGGTATTCAAATTTGTTCTGCTACACTTGAAGACAACTTATATAAGGTAAGACCAATTAGAGAAAATTTTGTTTTAAGTACTGAAATGTTTAGAACATTAGAAACTCAAAATAAAAAACAAAAGGTTTCATCCAACACCTATCTATGGCACCTAAGACTTGGTCACATAAATCTTAATAGGATTAGGAGATTGGTCAAGAGTGGACTTTTAAGTCAGTTAGAAGATAACTCTTTACCTCCATGTGAATCCTGTCTTGAAAGAAAGATGACCAAGGGATCTTTTACTGGAAAAGGTCTCAAAGCCAAAGTACCCTTAGAGCTCGTACATTCGGTCCTTTGTGGACCAATGAATGTCAAGGCTCGAGGTGGGTATGAATATTTCATCAGTTTTATTGATGATATTCAAAGTATGGTCATGCTTACTTGCTTCATCACAAGTCTGATTCTCTTGAAAAGTTCAAAGTATATAAGACTGAAGTTGAGAATGAATTAAGTAAAACAATAGAGACACTTTGTTCAGATCGAGGTGAAGAGTATATGAACATACGATTCTAAGACTATTTGATAGAAAACGGGATCCAATCACAACTCTTTGCACCTAGTACACCTCAGCAAATGGTGTATCAGAAAGAAGAAACAGAACCTTATTAGATATGGTTCGCTCTATGATGAGCTATGCTCAATTTCCTGATTCCTTTTGGGGATATGCACTTGAATTTGTTGTCCATATTTTGAACAACGTTCCCTCTAAAAGTGTTTCAGAAACACCTTATAAGCTATGGAAAGGGCGTAAAAGTGGTTTACGTCACTTTAGAATTTGGGGTTGCCTAGCACATGTGTTGATACAAAATCCCAAGAAATTGGAACATCGTTCAAAATTATGCCTATTTGTAGGTTATCCAAAGGAAACAAGGGGTGGTCTGTTTTATCATCATCAAGAAAACAAGGTATTTGTATCAACAAATGTCACATTCTTAGAGGAAGACCACATTAGAAATCATCAACCATGCAGTAAAATAGTGTTAAAAGAAATTTCAAAAGACGCTACAAATATACCTAATTCATCTACTAAAGTAGTAGATAAAGCTAGTATTTCTGGTCAGTCACATCCTTCTCAAGAGTTGAGAGTGCCTTGACGTAGTGGGAGAGTTTTCGCTATTTGGGTTTAGCTGAAACTCAAATCATCATACCCGATAAGGGCATAGAGGATCCATTGACCTATAAACAGGCAATGAATGATGTGAACCGTGACCAGTGGATAAAAGCTATGGACCTCGAAATGGAGTCAATGTACTTTAATTCAATCTGGACTCTTGTAGATAAACCAAGTGATATGAAACCAATTGGTTGCAAATGGATCTACAAGAGAAAACGAGATCAAGTTGGTAAAGTACAGACTTTTAAGGCTCGACTTGTGGCAAAGGGTTATACCCAGAGAGAGGAAGTGGACTATGAAGAAACTTTCTCTCCCATTGCCATGTTAAAGTCAATAAGAATATTCTTATCCATTGCAACTTTTTATGACTATGAAATTTGACAAATGGATGTCAAGACAGCCTTTTTGAATGGCAATCTTGAAGAGAGTATCTATATGGTTCAACCAGAGGGGTTTTTAGTTCGGGGTCAAGAACAAAAGGTTTGTAAGCTTGAGAAATCCATTTATGGGTTAAAACAAGCTTCTAGATCCTAGAATATAAGGTTTGATACTGCAATCAAATCTTATGGCTTTGAACAGAATGTTGACAAGCCTTATGTTTACAAAAAAATCGTTAATTCTGTTGTAGTGTTCTTGGTTTTATATGTCGATGCTATTCTGCTCATTGGGAATGATGTAGGATATCTTACAGATGTCAAGCAATGGCTAGATACACAATTCCAAATGAAAGATTTAGAAAATGCACAATATATTCTTGGGATCCAAATTGTTCGAAATCACAAGAATAGGACACTAGCCATGTCTCAAGCATCTTATATAGACAAAATGTTGTCTAGATATAAAATGCAGAATTCTAAAAAGGGCCTGTTTCCTTTCAGACATGGAATTCATTTGTAAAAAAAAAAATAATAATGTCCTAAGACACCTCAAGAAGTTGAGAATATGAGAAATATTCCCTATGCCTCCACAGTTGGAAGCCTGATGTATGCAATGTTATGTAATAGACCTGACATATGCTACTCAGTAGGGATCGTCAGTAGATACCAGTCTAATCTTGGACGTGATCATTGGACTGCCGTTAAGAACATCTTAAAGTATCTCAGGAGAACTAGGGACTACATGCTCGTGTATAGTGATAAGGATCTGACTCTGATTTCCAAACTGATAAAGATGCTAGGAAATCTACATCTGGATCAGTGTTCACTCTTAACGGAGGAGTAGTAGTGTGGAGAAGCGTAAAATAGACCTGTATAGCTGACTCCACAATGGAAGCTAAATACGTAGTTGCTTGTAAAGCAGCAAAAGAAGCAGTATGGCTGAGAAAAGTCTTGACAGATTTGGAAGTTGTTCCAAATATGCATCTACCCATCAGCTTGTATTGTGACAACAGCGGTGCAGTAGCAAATTTAAAAGAACTCGAAGCCATAAACGAGGAAAGCACATCGAATGCAAGTACCACCTTATCTGGGAAATCGTACACCATGGTGACGTTGTAGTGACCCAGATACCTTCTGAGCAAAACATTGTTGATTCTTTTACAAAAACCCTCACGGCTAAAGTTTTTTAGGGTCACCTACAAAGTTTAGGTCTACGGTGTTTCTAAACCAAGACAAGTGGGAGATTATATTGGTCGTGAAGCCATAAACGGGGAAAGCACATCGAATGCAAGTACCACCTTTTCCGGGAAATCGTACACCATGGTGACGTTGTAATGACCCAGATACCTTCTGAGCAAAACATTGCTGATTCTTTTACAAAAACCCTCACGGCTAAAGTTTTTTATTGTCACCTACAAAGCTTAGGTCTACGGTGTTTCTAAACCAAGACAAGTGGGAGATTATATTAGCCGTGAATGCCCTAGTTTATTGTATTCATATGTTTATTGTACTCATATGTAATATTAATTTCTCACAGTTAAATTCAACATCGTTTGATCCTACTAGGAGTTTTAGTCCAAGTAGGAGTTTGTTGGATTTTATGTCCTAAAACTCGTAGTTTGTAATATCATATTCTTGTTCAATAAAGCTGTTATTGAAAATCTTGAGTAAATTTAAATTCTATATTCATGAATCCAATAAACTAAGGATCCGAGGCTATTAAGTTTAAGTTTGAACTTTATGTAGTGACATAAATGTGGATCAAGTTCAAATATATAGCCAAAATGGTCTATAGTATATGAATAAGGTTGGGCGTCTTATTCTGGGGATACTATGGATGTGGCCCATTTTGTAGTTAGCAAACGATGTAATCCTAAACCGTTCATGTGGAGACATGAAAATGGGGGCATCCTATGTAAAGAGTTTACATAAGACTGAACCATGAAATAGTCACTTTTTACGTTCTAAACGTCGTTTAATGTATAAAACTGACTATTTCGTTAATAGATGACCTAGGTAACTTCATTTTAATCTTGAGCTAACTATGAACTCCTGTTCACTCAGAATTATCCTTAGATCTGCATAAGTAAGGGCAACTCATTATCGCTGGCCCAATAAGCCTCCCATTTTAGGGGTAAGATCAGGTGGATAGCTGGGAACATAGGGTACAAGACGGAATTCACTCCTACCCGTTATAGGGATAGTAGATAGGTTGTTCCCTTTAGTACTGAATCCAAGTCTTGAATAAGGGGTCCCACCCTCTCTTTGGCCCGAGAGGGTTTCGGTTTATAGATTGGACCTTAAACCAATTGTTCATTAGAGAAGCAGTGGAACTTAAGGAATAAGATGTAGTCTTGGGGGTAAAACGGTTTTTAAGACCCAATCGAGATTACAAACAACCTGTGAAGGATTAGCTTACTAATCATGGTTATATCATATGGACACAAATATATCTATAGTGAGAGGAGTGCAATTACGCGACTATAATGGAATGAATCGTGAGTTAACGAATGTTGATTGGCTCCATCTAAAGAGTTTAACCAGCTAATCTTGGTTTGTTGGAGCCCATGATCTAAGGTCCATTAGGTTCCCCTACTAGCTCATATGGAATAAACTTAGAACAGTATGATAGAATAATTCGAATTGTTCGAATTAGGTGAAGAGATAGAAACCGACAAGTATATGTGATATAGTGGTCGGTTTTTCAATTTAGAGATACATCTCTAATGTTTAAATGTGATTTAAATATCAAGAATATAAATACGTTCATATTCAGAAGCTCGAAAATAATGGAAATGGTCAAAGATGTAAAAAGTCAAAGAGTTGACTTTTGACTTTGAAAAGTCAAATTTTGACCGACCTTACATTCAAATGTGATTTGAATTTCGAGAAAATGAATGTGGATTCATGCTCGGGATATCAAAATTATTCAACACGAAAAAAATCATAAAAAGTCAAAATGTCGACTTTTCGGTCAAAGTTTGACTTTGACAAAATGAGTATTTTGCTCTTTGAATAAAGTTAGTGGGAAAATCCAAATTTTTGTTGGATAATTCCACTAAGAAGATAGTGGGTTAGGTGTTGGCTTATAGTGGAGACATCAAACCCACTTAGATAGTGGATTTTGAGGTGTTAGGTTTTTATGAATTTGTTTCATGCAATTTTGTATGGCTTTTTTCTATAAATTTTGGCTTTCAATTTGGAGAAAAGGCTTTGGTTTTTTGTCAAAATTGTTTACAAATTTGGGCTGGAAAAAATCACCAATTTTTTAGAAAAATTCAAAACCCAAACCCAACCAAAAAATCCATATTTTATTTCCATCTCTTTCTCTCTGTCGGGTTCTTCATCCATCGGGTCCCACAACCCGGTTCTGAGTCCAGATGATAGTAGGTCAGCTCTAGTGGTTGTCCAGTTCGTGTTCAAGCAGAGATAGAAGAGTTTTGGGAGCTTTAAAGGTAATATTTTAAAAAAAAAACCCTAATTAATTATTTTAGGGTTGTATGTTAATTTTGTGCAATTAGAGTAAAATTAATCCTCATTTCCATTGTGCATGCCTATTTGTCCATTAGTACAAACCTATTGCACCTGACGCCCCAATCCTCATGTCATAACATGTACGAATTAGGGTCACATTGTCTGTAGCACTTTACACTCTTTGTAACAACTACAGAGTGGGCCGCATCCGATAGTGTTACCAAAATAAGGCACCCAACTTCATTCATATACTATAGATCATTTTGACTATTTACTCCAACTTGATCCACTTTTATGTCTCCACATAAAGTTCAATTACTCATGTAATAGTCATGGATCTTTTTAGTTTATTGGATTTCTTTCTAAAACGAAATAAACAATTCATATATTCAATAACAACTTATTGAATTTTCAGAATAATTTATTGTTTACAAATCACGAGTTTTAGGACATAAAACCCAACATGCTTTTATAGGCAGAAGTTCACAACTGACTCAGGATTCAGGTCATGTCACCTATGGTCATCCTTGTGAAATGTAAGTCTCTATTATGAATAGTGTTATATAATTAGACTATTCATTTCGTAGTCCAGTTTTATACAAACTCCTTTGTATAGAACACTTGTGCTCACATGTCTCTACATGAATGATCAAGATCAGATTGTTTGTAACACTTTACAACAATTGTAACATCTATAAAGTGGGTCTTATTCATAGTGTGACTAGAATAAAGTGCCCAACCTTATCCATCTACTATAGACCATTTGGGTTATCACTTAAACATGATTCACCTGTATGTCTCTGAAGGATCTCATACCGAGAGTTCCATGAGCGTGTTCAGATCGCTCTGATCTTACCGTGACCGAAATAAAAATTATATACATTCAACATATACAATTATGAAAATAAATCTAATTATCGACATGCTCAGAACAAGATAATTAATAGGGAAAGGGTTTCATACCAGTTGAAGACTATCTTCGAACTTTAGAACCCCAACGCAGTGGATCCCTCCAACAGATCTACCATCACCCGGCGGGAACGTCGACTGTAACAGCACGATCAACGCGAACACGAACGCCGCAATGACGACGACACAACCACTAATGAGCCCCGGGTATTCTCGAAGTAAAAACCCAAAGGGTGTGTCACACCCCGCCCCAGACCACCCTCTTAGCCTAAGAAAGGGCATGACTACAGCAGTTATCAACCGTTTGGTTGGCACTTATTGCCTACTAACTATTGCGGAATAACTCTGATACCAATATAAAACTCATCTGCATCGGAATATCTTTATGCCAAAATTTATTAATTTAGAAGCATAACATATTTTGAGTTATTACAACACTAGATTCACAAGTCCCAAAACCCACAAACCCTAGTCCCTGTATGAACAACAGTAACATGTGTACGATATTAACAGTAACCACCTAAACAGACGGGTTACAAATCTTTTATCCTTTAGTAGCAGAGCAGATGCAAAGCTATCTTTAGAGGATTTGACCGCTACCTGGGGGAAAGGAAAACATTTGAAAACGGGATGAGCTTACGCCCAATGAGTGACTTAAGAAAGATAATTGATTCTCATGCAAAATCTCAATAAAGAGTTTAACTGAAATATAAGCTTCTACAGTACTTGTACTGCAGTATGAACATTTTCCAAGCATAGAATATATAAAGCTATTTTAATCACAAAACAGTAAAGATAGCTTTTTGCTCAATCTCTGCTCAATTCAGTTGAGGATAACTCTACTGTGGGTAAAAATAATCCCAACACCAACTACTAGTCAAGAGAGAACCTTTTTGCTCAATCTCTGACTTTACCTACGTGTACGTGGCCATACTAAGTACCGTCATACCTTAGGTACTTCTGCTCAGATACTTTCTCAAACGTCCTTCAGTATCTGGTTGGTTTGGTACCTTCTCAAACATCCTTTAGTACCAATAGATACCTTCTCAAATGTTCTTCAGTATCTAGTTGGGTGGATACCTTCTCAAATGTCCTTCGGTATCGCGTTTTAAGTAAAACTAGTCATAAATGACTTTCTCTTTAAAGCATGTAAAAGATAACACATATAAAAACATGGCTTTAAAGGTACTAACGCATGCTGAGTATATTTAACACATAAATTTCTTTTCAACAATTTCTCACACATGCGTGCGTTTAAAACATAATTCATAGTTTGCTTGGAAATCACTTTGTAAAACTAGCTGGCATGAGAATAATCTTCTTTAAAACATGCTTTCTATAACATGTTGTAATCAAATATTTTAAGAAAATTTTTTAGTCAAAACGTTTTAGCCACTCATCTTGATTGCTTAGGAGCTTTTTACTTTAGTAGCTCCCTTTTCTACCTCGGGCTCCTTTTCACCCCTAGAATCCAGATTCAATTTACAGCTTAGATTACTCATAGTTCTGAATCTTATTTTGAGATACGTCCTTCTAAAAACATATTCTAAAATGTCTCATGAAGCTTACCCTAAAATTTGAGCTCATAATTCCTCGTGGTTTGGCCGGAAACACAGAATATTCAAGACTGGCCCAAACTGATCTAACAGCATGACCCTTCTATCTTCTTCTCAATTTCCAGCTCGATCCCTTAAAGATTTTCTTCCAGCAGCTCTACCCTGAAAACTAAACTCTCCGAGCTTTCAGATGGATTTAAAATCACTCCAAACACACGAGTAAATTGGGAGAACTCCTCATCCTAAGTTGATGCGTCCTCTTCAGACTTCACTGTCCAATGCGTCCTCTATGACTAACACATGGATTTGGCTCCAACGCAAGGTTTGCTCAACTTTCCCACTCTTTTTACAGTATTTCTGAATTGTGAACTAAAAATGAAGTCTCTTAGCTCTATTTATAGGCATCCAAACCTTCTCCAGAGTTGACACCATCTACTTGGCTGTATGGTCAAGTGTCTCCTTCTCACCTCATCAACGCAATGTTATGATCATCGCGAGCTAAGTGTCTTCCTCCTGGGTAGCCAACGCATGAGCTTCCAATCAGATGCCACCACCTCAAATTATAAAGGCTTAAGGCTTTCCTTCCAAGAAGACACATGGTTTTGATGATGTTCTCTTACTGATCTCATCCCTTGTATGCGTCCAACTCTTGGATGTTCAACACATAATCCATACTCAACGCATAGCCTATCATCAACGCATAACAAGCCAAATCACAACCATCACAATTCAATTTAGCCATCGCAAGAGCAAACCATCACCAACGCATAAGGTGACCGTCCATCCTCGACGCATGGCTCACTAGGTAGCATTGCACGGCTTGCTTGTCATGGGCACATGGTGCTGACCACCAACGCATAGGCGTGCTGCATAGACTGGTCGCTCGATGCATGGGCGAGCTGGCCGCTCGACGCATAGGTGCGCTGGCCGCTTGATGCATAGGCGCACTGGCCACTCGAAGCATTGGCAGGGCGTCCAACCGAGGCTGCTCGATGCCTGGGCTGGGCGTCTGGCCGAGGCTGCTCGATGCACGGCATGGGCACTGGCCGAGGCTGCTCATTGCATGGCTGCCTTTCCATGCATGCCTCGCTTCCTCATGTGCCTTCCAATGCCTCATCTCCTTTTTCCTTCTTTAGCCGCATGCCTTCACCAACCACTCTTCCAATGCATCAACACACAAAATTCTATACTTAGCCAAATTTTCAAATTTTTCCCAAAAGTTAAACTTCCAAATTTCCTCTTTTCTTCAAATCTCCACTTTTTCCTCTACCTTCCACACTAGTTTCCAAATCAACCTATTCATCACACTAGTCTTAGTAGGGAACATACTCAAGTAGAGAAATTGGGATTTGGGGTTCACAGGGTGGGCTTTGGTGAATTTGGTAGAGGACGGAGGACAAACGAGTCGTGTAGGCAATTAGCAAGTGGGAGAGAAAACAGTGCTATGGCATAACAGAAGTGCTTACCGTATAGAGGAGCTAGACGATCGTTTAGGAAAAGGTATACGATCGTTTAGCTAAATCAGCACACTATACGATTGTTTAGAGAAGCTATCCGATCGTCTAGGCAACAGTGTGCGATCGTTTAGGCGCAAGGTATACGATCTTTTAGATGAAGAATGCCATTGCATAGGCTCTCAAGCGATCGTTTTGAATCACCAACGTGGGCTTCACGAATTCTTTTTGGGCGAATGAACATCTACGCAAAAATGAAAACATTTTTCATTTTAACCTATCGGTTACCATAACCAATGTTGCCCACTAACCCACATTCGAAAGTGGAAAAAGAATTAATTATCATATAATTAATCAATTAAATAATTAATAAATATAATCATATTATATTTATATCCTATAGTTTGATATCGCATATCTACTATAGTATTTTCTCCATTACTTGATATAAATCATATTTATATCTAATTTCCTCCAAAATAATGTATCTCATACATTTAGCCAATTATATCATATATAATTAACCAGTCCAATTATATCATATGTAATCGACCTTCCTCTTGTCAATTTGAACATTTCAAATTAACCCAAATACTAATTCTCGACTTTTATCCAAGCTACCTAGGGGACCTAATGGACCTGTGACTCGAAGCTCCAACGGTATGTGAATAGCTGACTAAACCTTTTAGCCACAAGATCCACCATCCGTTAACTGTCAGTGTCAGACTCCGCTTCGAGCCCGCACTCCTGAGCCTGAGGAGAGGCGTGAGGGACTACAGATACCATCCTTTTGTGATACCTACAATCCATCTGAAACCTCTTTACTCTCAGTAAACTTTAATTCAAGGAGATAAACAACAACTGAATAAGTAGGCCCATTTTATTTTACAACAATGTAAAGTTTATACAACTCCAAGACTTAACTACAAAAGTTCACAAAACCACTCTTAAAACCCTTTGGAAGTGCAACTGTGGCATGTGGCAGACCTTGACCTTAGTAGCACCCTGGAACTTCTCACCTTTCGTTACCTGGGAAGAAAATCATGAAAGAAAAGAATGAGCTTCACAAAGCTCAGTAAGTGGTAAGCAACTTCTAGATAATATTTCAACTCATAACAAGCATATCATAAGTACGAGGTTACGTTCAAACCTCAGCCTTGAATGAGTCTGTTCTCAACTCTATCTACACACACGGTAGATAGTTAACTAATATTAATCATGAATGCTTATTCTGCTATGTTCCCTTTTATTCCCAATGTCTCCTATGTGCACATAGTTCCCCGCTCATGAGCTCAGAAGCTAGCCCATCAGCTCTCTGACCATTCCATGTGAGGATCCTCTCACAGGCTCAGGAACTAGACCTCTCAATCCCCTGACCATCCTGTGAGGTTTTGCTTTCAGGCTCAGGAACTAAGTCTATTAACCCTCTGACCATCCCGATCACATAATCTCATTCTCATGTTAGGTACTCATTCATAACATAAGCATATACAATTTACTCTAAAACATATGCTTAAGACTTAAAGGAAAGTACCACTCACCTTGGTAAGGATTGGAATCTTTCTCTTAAAAGTTCCTTCATCTTCCCGGGCTCCTCTTGAACCCTAAATTCCTGATTCAAATTAAAGCTCAGATTACTCATAGTTCTAGGATTTATCTCGAGTTACTTCCTTCTACAAATATGCTCTACAATTTCTCAGGAAGCTTACCTCAAAATAGTAGCTCAGAACTTCTCGTGGTTTGGCCGGAATCTTTAAAACATCAAGGCTGGCCCAAGCTTACTCGACAGCTCGTCCTTTCTGTCTTGTCCTCATTCTCCAGCCCGATTCCTTGGAGTTTCTTCTTCGGCAGCCCTACCCTGAAAACTAGATCTTAGAGCTTTCAGATGGCTTTGAAATCACTCCAAACTCATGAGTATTTTGGTAGATATCCTTGTCCCAATTTGATGCTACTCCGAGACCTTCCTGTCCGACAACATCTTCCCCTCTTGGAACTTCCTAACTGACGCATGGTTTTTGCTACCAACGCATGTATTCTTCTATCAACGCATAGTATCCTCCCAATTAGTCCTCATACGCTATTCCTAATGTCCTTTGAAGAGAATTTTTAGTTCTCATCTGAAGTCCTTGACCCTATTTATAGGCGTCCAAGATTTCTTTAAGGCCGACACCTCCTACTTGGCCGCATGTCCAAGTGTCCTTTCCTTACACTATTAACGCAACCTTACATCATTGCAATCCAAGGTGTCTTCCTCTTCCTTTAGCCAACACATGGCCCTCACATTCGTATGTCTTCTTGTGCATCCACCTCATTTGCTTAAGGCTTAAGATTTCTTCCCAACAAGCCACATGTCCGGATGACGACCTTGAATGCATCCATCTAACTTCATATGCGTTCATCCAATCTTACCTTGTGCATCCCATTAATGCAACTTGGTCGCATATGCTACATGCTCGCAAGGCTCATCCTTGGCCGCATGCCCTCTACCGCATAGCTTACCTTTGCCCTATGCGCTCAACTAGGATTATGACCAACCCTCTTCCACCACATACTATTTGCTCAAGCCTTGTCCTATGCGTCCACATGCCTTAGATGTCCAACAAATATAGTACATCTCCAACGCATGTCAATCCTTGAGTCAAGCTAACTTTCAGCTCAATGCCTCATGGTATAACTTACCATCGCCTAGCCTCTTGCTAACGCATCCCTCATGACCATCGCATGTATGTCTTAGTTGCTTGTCAACATCCTTAGTTTCTTGTTCAAGACCAGTGCAACCAACCTCATAAACCTTATTACCGCAAGCCTTAGCAACGCAAAGACAATTCACCATACGTCCACCATAGCTTGTTTCATCGCCTAGCTCATCATTTAGTAAGGCCGCTACATAGCACCATATAATAGTGTTATCGCATCAATCGTGTAGCATCGCCGCATCCATCGCGTAGCATCGCCGCATCCATCGTGTAGCATCATCGCATCCATTGTGTAGCATTGCCACATACCCTCGCTTAGCATCGCCGCATACACGATCAACCCGTGCATGCATCTCTAGCGTGTTGCGCCTATGTCCGCACACTTGAGGCTACCGCATGCACTACTAACCTCTCAAACATAGGTTGCCGCATGCTTGTCCCCACATAGCCTTTCCTCTCGACCAAATAACCTCTTTCAATACCCAAATAACCTCTCAAATTCTAATGGCTAGCGCATGGCACAACACCAACGCTTAGCACAAGGCCAACACATTATCTAATACTTGGTTATTCTTTTCTTGGCTTCCAACGCATGGTTATACTTAACCAAATTTCCACCAGTTAAAGCTTATCTCAAAGCTGCTTAATAATCTATTTAAACACTTAGAATTTTCCTACTCTTTGACATAAGATTTAACTTATACTTAGTTAATTCCTTTTATTTCCTGTTTAAGTAGGGAAAATGGAAATTCGGGTTTCACAGTCAGTGATTCCACTAAAGACCAACAGCTGAACTCTTCTTACCACAGATCTATTTCTGTATCCATCGTATATAACCAATCATAAGTACGATGACCCTTCACAGATGCTCGTAAGTACAGCTGGACCAATTTACTGTTTTGCCCCTGTAGTTACATCTCACTCCTTAAGTACCACTGATTCCTCTAATGAACAATACAACATAGTCCAACTATGTGTGAACACCCTTCGGGCCAAGAGAAGATGTGTGGTACCACATCGTTCAAGCCTCGGAATTAGCCCTTAAGGGAGCCATCTATCTACTTACCCCTACCTCGGGAAAGGAGTGAATTCCATCTTATGAAGCTAAGTTCCCAACTCCCAAATCAGACGAATCCCCAAAATGGTAGGTTTGAATCGGCGACCTGGCCACTCACACCCATACAAATCAAAGGATGCCCTCAATGGCAGAAGTTCCCAACTCACTCAGGATTGAGGTCATGTTACCTATGGTCATCCTAGTGAAGTGAAGTCTCTGTCATGAACGATGTCATATAACGAGACGTTAACACTTCGTGGTTAGGTCTTATACAAACTCTTTGTATAGGACGCCTCCGCTCGCATGTCCCCAACATAAATGATCAAGATCAGACCATCTGTAACAAGTCACAACACTTGTGACCATTCCACAAAGCGGGTTGCGTCCGTAGCATTACCGGGATAAGGTTTCCCTCCTTTATCCATTTACTACAGACCATTTTGGTTATCACTCAAGACATGATCCACTTGTATATCACCACATACATGCTTGAGTCACATACAGATAACCAGGGATTTTATGTTTATTGGTTTGTGGTAAAGCAAATAAAACAAGTAACTGAGCAAAAAACAAGATGTGAAGTAAAATCATATATTAACAACACAATTGTTCGTACATACTGTTTACAAACTACAGGACACGAGACTTTAGGGCATCAACCCCAACAGTCTCTACATACATGTTCAAGCTATAGATGATAACCATGGATTTGTGTTATTGGCTTGTGGGTTAGTGCTACTAAGTACTGAATAAAACATCTCATATTTTATTAAATAAATAAAATGTTTTTATATTCCAATTACAAACTACAAGACCCATAAGATTTAGGGCATCAACCCCAACAAAAAGCACACAACAAGGAACTCTCAAAAGCTTTTCAAAACTCAAATAAAAAAAAATTACATCAAAATTTCAAAATCATTAACATGCATATCATCAATAAAACCACATTAGCATGCATAGCAGGATGAAAACAAACAACACAAAATTACGAAGGACACCTTCAAACAACACAAAAGTACGAAAAACACCTCACACCCCAAACTTAAAAATTTGCATTGTCCTCAATGCAAGAAAAGAATAGAGTTTAGAGAAACAAGCCTGGAAGCGTGCGAGAGTCCACCAAATAAGCTAGTGGAAAGAGTACTTTGTGCTACTAACTAGCTCCTATAAGAAAGACTAGAAAATATTAGGACTGTCATGGAAGCCAACCAAAAATAATAATTAAATTAACAATTAAAATAACATAAAGTAATAAAAAGCTTGGGTTGCCTCCCAAGAAGCGCTAGGTTTAACGTCTCAACGAAAAGGGAGATTTTTATCAAGGCACATAAAAATTCTACTCTTTTTTAGGGCCCTTCTTGCTTTAATCAATGTAACCTACTAAGTCAAGTAAACTTTCGTTTTTCTCATGGGCTCCTAGAAGCAAAGAAATATTTTTATGATTTTTCATATATGAAAAATAAAAATAAAAAGACTCAAACTTATAAAAATCAGAAAAATATTGACAAAGCTCATGATATATAAGGAAAGAATCAACAAAACTCAGAGGATTTTCTAGGGATAAAGAATTGGCTTTTCAACCTCAAACTTCTCTTGAACATCTTTCTATACATTAGGCACAAATTCTTCCTCATTCTCATAAACTGACTCCTTGGTCGACTTTACTTGACAAGGTTCATAAGGGAGAGAAGGATCAATGATGGGAAGACTCTCTAGGGATGGCATACTAGGCATTTCAACCTCAACTTTAATCTCTTGGACTTCTTTACATAAATTAGGCAAAAATTCTCTCTTAACTTCACAACCCTTATCTTGAATTAACACACCTCCCACCAATTCATCCTCACCATCAAAGTAAATAAACCTAGGCTCCCTACCTTAGTGGCATCAGAAGAATTCTCCTCACTTAAGGCTCTAAATGAATCAACTATCAGACTAAGTTGATTTGCAATACAGTTTAGAGAAACCTCATTCTTTACCAAATGGGCTCCTGTCTTCTTCACATGATCCTCTAATTTATCCAACCTCTCATTCTCTTCTATAATGAAACTCTTCACTTTACACTCAAAGAGATATTCTATTATCATGTCTTCTATGGAAGGTCTCTTCGCTATTAGGATGGATCGTAATTACCATACTCACAGAAAAGATAAATCAATGGGTAAGGGTTAGGATTAAAGGGTGATAGTGGTGTTGGACTTAAGTTGGGTTGATATCCCCATAATGCCACATATAATTATTGAAATCCATCACATGAAAAACACCATAATCAATCAATCAACAAAAGACTCAAAAAACAAGAATACAAAAACAAAAACAAAAACAAAAACAAGGAAATGAAAATAAAAACAAGAAATAAACTAATGCACACCTTAAATTAAGATTAATCAAATCTCTTAAATATTAAAAGAAAATCAAACGCCAATTCTCCGTCAATGGCGCCAAAAACTCGATGCACGCAAGTGAACGCAGTCAAGTTATAGTAAATTAAAATGGCATAACGTCAGAGTATCATCCTCTGGGAATCGGATTGATATTCTTTTAGCTATTCAAAGATCGTTTCAATTTTATTTAGGAACCGACTAATGATGTAAAATGATGTAACTAACTAAGAAAGCAATAAAAGTGAAAGAAGAAATAAATTTCAATTGCGATTGCATTCTCGTAATGGGTTTGGCCTTCGATTGTGTTATCTGAATAAACAAAAGGGAAATAAGAAGTTATCCAAATTTCGATTGCGTTCCTGTGATGGGTTTGGCCTTTGAATAATCTTCAATCTCTTCGACATTAAGAAAACTCTATACTCTACTCTAAACCCTCTATGTAGGCATCAAACACTCCAAAATTCAATGTGGAGGCCGGCTAAAAACCCTAGTTTAAATAGGATAATTTTTCCAAAAATACAGGAATTGTATTTTAGGAAAACTGGCATTGCAATGCTCAGAAGTAGCATTGCAACGTTGGTTGTATTTCCCCCCAGCATAATGTTATGCTCGATAGAAGCATCATGATGCTGGCCTAGCATAGCAACGCTCTCTAGGATGTTGCTCTCAGGTCTCAAGCTTAAAGGGGCAGTGTTGCAACGCTCTACGTTACGTTGTCCTTCCTCTTTGAAGTTTGATCTTTTTCAACTCTTTTCTTCACTCTCTTTGATCCATTTGATAAGTCTTAAAAAGCGGTATGTTCTCTATGTTAATTCCCTCCATTTTATCTTAATTTTTTGCTTAAAATGTCTATTTTATAAGTAAAAATCCAATCCCAACATCTTTGGAGTCATCACAAGAAATATGGAGGTAAATGGAGTCAAATTGGGCAAAAGAATCAACTACAAAAAAAGGAGTTGACAGATTACCATTCTACCCCTCAATTGAACCAATTCAACTTGCTTCAGCACCACTCGGAGCATCGCAATGTTCCCACCAAAATTAGACCCAACGCTAGCTCAATGTTGTAAGACAAAGCTTCAAAATGCTGCAAAACAGGGCAACGTCACAACGCTCTGAAGATTGATGGAAAAAAATAAAGCGCGCGCTCGCCTTGCGCAATGTAGCGTTAGAGTCAGTGTTAGCCTAGGGTCGCAACGTTGTGACCCTCATCAGTTAAAAGCTTCGATTTTCCAGATTTCATGGAAAGAATATTTTATTTTTTGATTGAGAGGAAATTTTTAGATTGAAATTAAGAGATAAACCCACAAAATTCTTTTGTTTTGAGAGGGTTATTGTAAAATTCACAAGTCTATTTATGAATTTCTTCATGTATTTCAAGACTTCCCCAATTTATGACTAGGTAAGTAATGGGAAATCTTTAGTTTAGGTTTAAATTCTTGAGATATTTTGTGTAATTTTCTTGAATTTTCTGCATTCTTGAATGTTCTTGTGTTGAATTTGAATAGAAATTAATGGAAAATAGTTGATGCCTTGATTCTATTAATATCTACGTATTAGTTTTAGTTGTAGTTTAAGCATTATAAATTTCTATTAATTTCATTAATTCTTGTGGATCAACCTCTTACTTCCACTATAACTACGTATTAGTTTTAGTTGTAGTTTAAGCATTATAAATTTCATTTATCTTGGGTTAAATTGAATTAACGACACCGATTTTATCCCAAACACCATTGCTCGGTTTTGACTTCTTTAGGCATAATTCAATTCTCGAACATAAAACCTAAAATTCACTAGCAAACACATTGAATATTATAAAATCATGTTAAAATCATCCTAAATCAAAGGTAAAATACGCACATTTTAGGTGCATATCAATAATCAATATTGTGCTTGTTGTTGACGACTTACATTTTGTCTTGTTGAGGAATGTCCTCAATAGCCTAGACTCAATGCATCACAAAACGTTTCAATCTCTATGATAGATGGATTAAGGCCAATGATAAGGCTAAAGTCTACATCTTGAAAAGATTATCTGAAGTCTTGGCCAAGAAACACGAGAGAATGGTCTCAACTTGTGAGATCATGAGTTCACGGCGAGAGATGTTTGGATAAAAGTCCACTTAGCTCAAGCATGAAGCTCCCATAAACATCTTCAATGCGTGTATGAAAGAAGAAACCTCAGTTCGGGAACATGCTCTCGATATGATGGTTGAATTTAACGTTGTTGAGATGAATGAGGTTGTCATAGATGAGTCCAGTCAGGTCAGCTTTATTTTGGAATCTCTTCGAAAGAGTTCTTGCTTTTTTGTACTAACATTGTCATGAACAAGAAAAACTACGACCTACAAGTCTTCTCAACGAACTGTAAATTTATTAGTCCTTAATGAAAAATAAAGGACAGGTAAGAGAGGAAAATGTTGCCTCAAAAAACTTTCAAAAGGGTCAAATCTCTGAAAGTAAGAATGAAGTTTCTTCTTCTAGCTCTAAGAACTTCAAGAAGAAGAAGAGTGGTAAGGGGAATAAAGCTACCCTACTACCTCTTAGAAGAAAGGGAAAAGAGCCAAGGCTGCAAAAGGAAGTTGTTTTCATTGCAACCAGGACGAGCACTAGAAGAGGAACTGTCTCAAGTACTTGATAGAGAAAAAGAAAGCCAAAGAAGGTAAATCTGATTTACTTGTCTTAGAACCCCGTTTAATAGAGAATGATGATTCTGCCTAGATTATTGATTTAGGAGTCACTAACCACGTTTGTTCTTCTTTATAGTAAATTAGTTTCTGAAGGCAATTGGATGAGGGCAATAAGACCATGAAGATAAAAAATGGTGAAGTCGTCTCAGTCGTTGCTATTAGGAGCATTAGATTACATTTTAAGAATTTTTTTTTTTTATAGTTGTACAATGTTTATATAGTTCCTAATGTTAAAAGAAACTTGATTTCAGCTGCTTGTTTATTAGAACAATGTTGTTCAATTACTTTCTCAGTGAATAAATTGTTTATTTTCAAGAATGGAATTGAAATTTGTTCAACAACTTTGGAAAATAATCTATATGTGCTGAGACATTTAGCATCTAAAATGCTCCTTCATACTAAATTTTTCAAAACAACGACGACTAAAAACAAGAGATAAAAGATTTCTCCAAAAGAAAATGTCCATCTTTGGCATCTAAGATTAGGTCACAAAAATCTCAATAGGATTGAGAAATTGGTTAAGAATGGATTTTTAAGTGAGTTAGAAGAAAATCCTTACTAGTATATGAGTCATGGATTGAAGGAAAAATGATTAAAAAACCTTTTACTGGAAAAGGCCGTGAGCCAAAGAGCCCTTAGAACTTGTACATTAAGACCTCTGTGGTCCTACGAATGTTAAGGCAAGAGGAGTATATGAATAATTCATCTCTTTCATAGATGATTGTTCGAGATTTGGGTATCTTTACCTAATGCAACATAAGTCTGAAGCTCTTGAAAAGTTCAAAGAGTATAAACTAAAGTTGAAAACTTGTTAGATAAAGCTATTGAAACACTTTGATCCGATCGTTGTAGAGAGTATATGGACTTAAGATTCTAGGACTACATGATAGAACATGGAATCACATCCTAACTCTCAACACTTTGTACACCTTAACAGAATGGGGTATCAGAAAGAAGAAATAGAACCTTGTTGGACATGGTTGGATCTCTGATGAGTTTGCTGATTTACATGACTCTTTTTAGGGTTATTGATAGATCTATAAAAAAAATACTATTTTTCTAGGCTTATTTTAGGCTCGTTATCAGATTTTACGTATTAATTATGTTATTTTGTAAGTATCAAGCACCATAGAGGTATAATCGAGCCAAGTAAGTCTAATTTGAAGCAATTTGGAGTTAAAATGAACATCAAGGCTCCAATGGAGGCAAGTTATCAAAATGTCCCTGTGTTCAGCGTAGCAACCCTCTGGAAAGTGTAGAGTTATGCTTGAAGGCAGTATCTTCATATCGCTCACAGCAACGCTACTTTAGCCTTACACTGTAACGCTATGCTGAGAGACAGAATGTGAAGATGCAGGGCAGCGTAATGACCTACGATTAGCGTAACTACCTTCGGACATTGATGGTATTCCACCGGATGCTTTCCTGGCCAAAACACCATAGAGTAATAACGCTCGTCTTACACTTGCCTTACACTTGAGGTCTGATTTGTAGCTGGAGCATTGCAATGTTATTATCAGTGTCGTTACGCTACGACTATAGTATAAATTTGTTTCTTTTCGATTTAGTTAGAGAGATATGAGAGTTAGATCGTCTTAGAGAACATTTTGCTCGATTTTGGCCATTCTAGGCCAAAACATGAGATTTTCTTCAATTTTGGTTTGTAATTGTAAATTTTGGCATCATGAGTCGGATTTGATGAACAATTGAAGGCAACAACGTCAATTTTTCAGGTTTGTAGAGTTTTTTTTTTTAATTTTATGTGATTTATTATGAACTCTTGTTGAACCTTGCTATTTCTTATTGATTTTCTTTCTTTGATTTAATTTCTAGAGCAAACATATAGGTAGATTGAATTGACAACTCAATTTCTTGTATGTTTGCCTTTGCTATGCATGATTTTAATGTCCGTAATTGCTTTGAAAGCATGCTTAATTCAATAGCAATAGGTTTTAGTTTGCATTATGGCATGATATTTAGTCTTTTAGGATCACCTAATTGATAATAAAACCTAAATGTTGGATGCATGAGGTTAGATTTGGCCAATCTTGGTTAATGTTCTAACGAGTCCAAGGACGTAATGCAATTAGCTAAGTAAGTTGTCTCTGTAATGAGCTTAGTTAATTTAGGAATTGACGCATGTTAATTTTATTAGGGAGTTTGTTAGGGCTTTCCCTACATTCGATTAGGCTTAAGAAATAATTAATTCAATAATATTTTTATAATTAATCACTGATTAGATGTATAGAAAACCTAACGATCTCTAAACTGACGAAGGTAATCTTGTGTTCGATCTCTCTCTTTCTTAATCTTGTTCGATCTCTCTCTTTCTTAATCTATCTTACTTTTCTACAATTTTAATTTCTGCATTTCGTTTTCCTATCAACCAAACAACAAACCTCCCCCTATTTTCATTGCTTTCGAAGTTAAATTTAGCTTAAGAGAGATTTAATTCTTGGGATCCTTATGGTTCGACCTCGTACTTTTCGTTTGTGCTACCTAGTAGTATAAGTAGTGGTTCGGTGAATTATAAATATTATTTGCTTTGTAAGAGCTTATAGGCAACGATAAATCCTGAGCTGACAAATTGGCGTCATTGCTGGAAAGCCAAGCTAATTAATCTCTTTTAGTTATTATTTCCTTTATCTTTGAGTCTACTTGTGTTTATCATAGTGAAAGATTTTAGCATCTATTATGCACTTCTTGCGAGGCAAGCGACTCAACAAAAAGAAGAACCAGAGGTAAATGAAATTAATGAGCTTAGAAGACAGTTATCCGAAGTAACCTCTCTTGTTCAAGTTTTGGCTACTAGGAAATTACAGGAGTTTGAGGTATGTCGAGTTTGTTCACTTCAAGGTCATCCATCCAAAGCATGTTTTCAACTTTCGTGCAATCCTCTACATGGTATTTATCCCCCTTAGGAGATGCCTAACCTAAGCTTGTCATCGATGCATTATCCTTCTGGCACTTCAGGTATGTCATTAGGGGGTTGTTTGGCCCATGGGACTAGAATTGGGTGGGCTTAGCATTTAAAGCTAAGCCCACATTTGGCCTAAGGGGTAGATATTCTAGGGCCATCATTCAGAATTCCAATGTGATGATTGGGCATGATTTCTCATTTTCACGCATGATGTGCCATGATGGTATTCCTTCATATTCCTCCATCTCTCTTCTTCTTCTTCCTCAGTGAAACCCATATCTGTCCTCCTTTCTTTCTCTCTTCCCCCTTGAAACCCTAACTCTTCATTCCTCCTTGATTCCTCGCATGTCAACTGATGCTCCTTAGAGGTACGTAATCCACATCTTTTTGTGTTTTGTTGGCTCTTCCTCTTCAAATCTACTTGCAATTCCTTCCGTGTTAACCCTAATTTCATCTCCCTCTTATCTTCCTTTTTACTTAACGTTTTCTTCGCAATCACTCTTTTTAGACACGGTTTGATAGTTTACTTTTTTTAGCCACAATTTTATGTTTCATTGATGGTCTATGGGGTTCATTGATTTAGTTTTTAGAACATCACAAGAACTTTTTATTTAGATGTCTTTTTTATTCCAGCAGTTTCGATTCTCAGATTTATAATTTTTTGTTCTAGATTTGTTCTTTCTTCTTCCAATAGATGTCAAAAATATCTCTGATATCTCTTGATCTATTTTGATTGATGGGTAAATCAAAATTTACTCCTTATTTTGGCTACTACAGATTTATTCTTTTTGTTTAGATCTACTCTCTTGGAAACTCCTTTCCACTAACTAGAATCCACCTCTTATTGCCTCTTATAAGAAAATTTATTGTGGTTCCATAATTTTTTAGGCATGGTAGGAGGTTGGATTTTGGTGATTGGAGTTTGGTGGAGTTTGAAAGTAGAATCATCCCTATGCAAACAATTATACGCTGAATTATAGACTATTTCTGGAATGGACATGGACGACTGCTTGATTGTAGTCGAGTCTTTATTACCTAATCCACGCTCTTGCACTCATTCCTTGACTACGCAGTAGAATGGAAGTATAAAAAATGCATGCATAACTTGGGAAGGCAGCCATAATCATGGCTTCGCTTTTGTTTGACCCTTTTGGTTATGCTTACTCTTGACATTTGTAAGACCCTTTCAATGTTGCTTAACCTTAAATTTTGTAAGACTCTTCTGATTACATGACTTGTTATATTTTGTGGATGGTTTGAAACATTCCTAATTAGACCGTTCATGTTAACCCTAAACTTTTGAGACTCTTCATATTAATGCAACTTTAATCAAAATTGTTGTTATTGTAATTTAAAATTTCTCGTTTTTTACATTATTGCCATGAAAATCAATAAAAGAAATTTAATTAGAGGTACAAAATATGTACAGTTTGTACAATTAAAAAATTTGCATGATACAATTTAGGTTGTACAATTCTCACACACACACACACAAAAAAAAAAAAAAAAAG
>NC_052357.1:80328060-80420185 GCF_009727055.1 Benincasa hispida | reverse complement strand
GAGTCACATACAGATAACCAGGGATTTTATGTTTATTGGTTTGTGGTAAAGCAAATAAAACAAGTAACTGAGCAAAAAACAAGATGTGAAGTAAAATCATATATTAACAACACAATTGTTCGTACATACTGTTTACAAACTACAGGACACGAGACTTTAGGGCATCAACCCCAACAGTCTCTACATACATGTTCAAGCTATAGATGATAACCATGGATTTGTGTTATTGGCTTGTGGGTTAGTGCTACTAAGTACTGAATAAAACATCTCATATTTTATTAAATAAATAAAATGTTTTTATATTCCAATTACAAACTACAAGACCCATAAGATTTAGGGCATCAACCCCAACAAAAAGCACACAACAAGGAACTCTCAAAAGCTTTTCAAAACTCAAATAAAAAAAAATTACATCAAAATTTCAAAATCATTAACATGCATATCATCAATAAAACCACATTAGCATGCATAGCAGGATGAAAACAAACAACACAAAATTACGAAGGACACCTTCAAACAACACAAAAGTACGAAAAACACCTCACACCCCAAACTTAAAAATTTGCATTGTCCTCAATGCAAGAAAAGAATAGAGTTTAGAGAAACAAGCCTGGAAGCGTGCGAGAGTCCACCAAATAAGCTAGTGGAAAGAGTACTTTGTGCTACTAACTAGCTCCTATAAGAAAGACTAGAAAATATTAGGACTGTCATGGAAGCCAACCAAAAATAATAATTAAATTAACAATTAAAATAACATAAAGTAATAAAAAGCTTGGGTTGCCTCCCAAGAAGCGCTAGGTTTAACGTCTCAACGAAAAGGGAGATTTTTATCAAGGCACATAAAAATTCTACTCTTTTTTAGGGCCCTTCTTGCTTTAATCAATGTAACCTACTAAGTCAAGTAAACTTTCGTTTTTCTCATGGGCTCCTAGAAGCAAAGAAATATTTTTATGATTTTTCATATATGAAAAATAAAAATAAAAAGACTCAAACTTATAAAAATCAGAAAAATATTGACAAAGCTCATGATATATAAGGAAAGAATCAACAAAACTCAGAGGATTTTCTAGGGATAAAGAATTGGCTTTTCAACCTCAAACTTCTCTTGAACATCTTTCTATACATTAGGCACAAATTCTTCCTCATTCTCATAAACTGACTCCTTGGTCGACTTTACTTGACAAGGTTCATAAGGGAGAGAAGGATCAATGATGGGAAGACTCTCTAGGGATGGCATACTAGGCATTTCAACCTCAACTTTAATCTCTTGGACTTCTTTACATAAATTAGGCAAAAATTCTCTCTTAACTTCACAACCCTTATCTTGAATTAACACACCTCCCACCAATTCATCCTCACCATCAAAGTAAATAAACCTAGGCTCCCTACCTTAGTGGCATCAGAAGAATTCTCCTCACTTAAGGCTCTAAATGAATCAACTATCAGACTAAGTTGATTTGCAATACAGTTTAGAGAAACCTCATTCTTTACCAAATGGGCTCCTGTCTTCTTCACATGATCCTCTAATTTATCCAACCTCTCATTCTCTTCTATAATGAAACTCTTCACTTTACACTCAAAGAGATATTCTATTATCATGTCTTCTATGGAAGGTCTCTTCGCTATTAGGATGGATCGTAATTACCATACTCACAGAAAAGATAAATCAATGGGTAAGGGTTAGGATTAAAGGGTGATAGTGGTGTTGGACTTAAGTTGGGTTGATATCCCCATAATGCCACATATAATTATTGAAATCCATCACATGAAAAACACCATAATCAATCAATCAACAAAAGACTCAAAAAACAAGAATACAAAAACAAAAACAAAAACAAAAACAAGGAAATGAAAATAAAAACAAGAAATAAACTAATGCACACCTTAAATTAAGATTAATCAAATCTCTTAAATATTAAAAGAAAATCAAACGCCAATTCTCCGTCAATGGCGCCAAAAACTCGATGCACGCAAGTGAACGCAGTCAAGTTATAGTAAATTAAAATGGCATAACGTCAGAGTATCATCCTCTGGGAATCGGATTGATATTCTTTTAGCTATTCAAAGATCGTTTCAATTTTATTTAGGAACCGACTAATGATGTAAAATGATGTAACTAACTAAGAAAGCAATAAAAGTGAAAGAAGAAATAAATTTCAATTGCGATTGCATTCTCGTAATGGGTTTGGCCTTCGATTGTGTTATCTGAATAAACAAAAGGGAAATAAGAAGTTATCCAAATTTCGATTGCGTTCCTGTGATGGGTTTGGCCTTTGAATAATCTTCAATCTCTTCGACATTAAGAAAACTCTATACTCTACTCTAAACCCTCTATGTAGGCATCAAACACTCCAAAATTCAATGTGGAGGCCGGCTAAAAACCCTAGTTTAAATAGGATAATTTTTCCAAAAATACAGGAATTGTATTTTAGGAAAACTGGCATTGCAATGCTCAGAAGTAGCATTGCAACGTTGGTTGTATTTCCCCCCAGCATAATGTTATGCTCGATAGAAGCATCATGATGCTGGCCTAGCATAGCAACGCTCTCTAGGATGTTGCTCTCAGGTCTCAAGCTTAAAGGGGCAGTGTTGCAACGCTCTACGTTACGTTGTCCTTCCTCTTTGAAGTTTGATCTTTTTCAACTCTTTTCTTCACTCTCTTTGATCCATTTGATAAGTCTTAAAAAGCGGTATGTTCTCTATGTTAATTCCCTCCATTTTATCTTAATTTTTTGCTTAAAATGTCTATTTTATAAGTAAAAATCCAATCCCAACATCTTTGGAGTCATCACAAGAAATATGGAGGTAAATGGAGTCAAATTGGGCAAAAGAATCAACTACAAAAAAAGGAGTTGACAGATTACCATTCTACCCCTCAATTGAACCAATTCAACTTGCTTCAGCACCACTCGGAGCATCGCAATGTTCCCACCAAAATTAGACCCAACGCTAGCTCAATGTTGTAAGACAAAGCTTCAAAATGCTGCAAAACAGGGCAACGTCACAACGCTCTGAAGATTGATGGAAAAAAATAAAGCGCGCGCTCGCCTTGCGCAATGTAGCGTTAGAGTCAGTGTTAGCCTAGGGTCGCAACGTTGTGACCCTCATCAGTTAAAAGCTTCGATTTTCCAGATTTCATGGAAAGAATATTTTATTTTTTGATTGAGAGGAAATTTTTAGATTGAAATTAAGAGATAAACCCACAAAATTCTTTTGTTTTGAGAGGGTTATTGTAAAATTCACAAGTCTATTTATGAATTTCTTCATGTATTTCAAGACTTCCCCAATTTATGACTAGGTAAGTAATGGGAAATCTTTAGTTTAGGTTTAAATTCTTGAGATATTTTGTGTAATTTTCTTGAATTTTCTGCATTCTTGAATGTTCTTGTGTTGAATTTGAATAGAAATTAATGGAAAATAGTTGATGCCTTGATTCTATTAATATCTACGTATTAGTTTTAGTTGTAGTTTAAGCATTATAAATTTCTATTAATTTCATTAATTCTTGTGGATCAACCTCTTACTTCCACTATAACTACGTATTAGTTTTAGTTGTAGTTTAAGCATTATAAATTTCATTTATCTTGGGTTAAATTGAATTAACGACACCGATTTTATCCCAAACACCATTGCTCGGTTTTGACTTCTTTAGGCATAATTCAATTCTCGAACATAAAACCTAAAATTCACTAGCAAACACATTGAATATTATAAAATCATGTTAAAATCATCCTAAATCAAAGGTAAAATACGCACATTTTAGGTGCATATCAATAATCAATATTGTGCTTGTTGTTGACGACTTACATTTTGTCTTGTTGAGGAATGTCCTCAATAGCCTAGACTCAATGCATCACAAAACGTTTCAATCTCTATGATAGATGGATTAAGGCCAATGATAAGGCTAAAGTCTACATCTTGAAAAGATTATCTGAAGTCTTGGCCAAGAAACACGAGAGAATGGTCTCAACTTGTGAGATCATGAGTTCACGGCGAGAGATGTTTGGATAAAAGTCCACTTAGCTCAAGCATGAAGCTCCCATAAACATCTTCAATGCGTGTATGAAAGAAGAAACCTCAGTTCGGGAACATGCTCTCGATATGATGGTTGAATTTAACGTTGTTGAGATGAATGAGGTTGTCATAGATGAGTCCAGTCAGGTCAGCTTTATTTTGGAATCTCTTCGAAAGAGTTCTTGCTTTTTTGTACTAACATTGTCATGAACAAGAAAAACTACGACCTACAAGTCTTCTCAACGAACTGTAAATTTATTAGTCCTTAATGAAAAATAAAGGACAGGTAAGAGAGGAAAATGTTGCCTCAAAAAACTTTCAAAAGGGTCAAATCTCTGAAAGTAAGAATGAAGTTTCTTCTTCTAGCTCTAAGAACTTCAAGAAGAAGAAGAGTGGTAAGGGGAATAAAGCTACCCTACTACCTCTTAGAAGAAAGGGAAAAGAGCCAAGGCTGCAAAAGGAAGTTGTTTTCATTGCAACCAGGACGAGCACTAGAAGAGGAACTGTCTCAAGTACTTGATAGAGAAAAAGAAAGCCAAAGAAGGTAAATCTGATTTACTTGTCTTAGAACCCCGTTTAATAGAGAATGATGATTCTGCCTAGATTATTGATTTAGGAGTCACTAACCACGTTTGTTCTTCTTTATAGTAAATTAGTTTCTGAAGGCAATTGGATGAGGGCAATAAGACCATGAAGATAAAAAATGGTGAAGTCGTCTCAGTCGTTGCTATTAGGAGCATTAGATTACATTTTAAGAATTTTTTTTTTTTATAGTTGTACAATGTTTATATAGTTCCTAATGTTAAAAGAAACTTGATTTCAGCTGCTTGTTTATTAGAACAATGTTGTTCAATTACTTTCTCAGTGAATAAATTGTTTATTTTCAAGAATGGAATTGAAATTTGTTCAACAACTTTGGAAAATAATCTATATGTGCTGAGACATTTAGCATCTAAAATGCTCCTTCATACTAAATTTTTCAAAACAACGACGACTAAAAACAAGAGATAAAAGATTTCTCCAAAAGAAAATGTCCATCTTTGGCATCTAAGATTAGGTCACAAAAATCTCAATAGGATTGAGAAATTGGTTAAGAATGGATTTTTAAGTGAGTTAGAAGAAAATCCTTACTAGTATATGAGTCATGGATTGAAGGAAAAATGATTAAAAAACCTTTTACTGGAAAAGGCCGTGAGCCAAAGAGCCCTTAGAACTTGTACATTAAGACCTCTGTGGTCCTACGAATGTTAAGGCAAGAGGAGTATATGAATAATTCATCTCTTTCATAGATGATTGTTCGAGATTTGGGTATCTTTACCTAATGCAACATAAGTCTGAAGCTCTTGAAAAGTTCAAAGAGTATAAACTAAAGTTGAAAACTTGTTAGATAAAGCTATTGAAACACTTTGATCCGATCGTTGTAGAGAGTATATGGACTTAAGATTCTAGGACTACATGATAGAACATGGAATCACATCCTAACTCTCAACACTTTGTACACCTTAACAGAATGGGGTATCAGAAAGAAGAAATAGAACCTTGTTGGACATGGTTGGATCTCTGATGAGTTTGCTGATTTACATGACTCTTTTTAGGGTTATTGATAGATCTATAAAAAAAATACTATTTTTCTAGGCTTATTTTAGGCTCGTTATCAGATTTTACGTATTAATTATGTTATTTTGTAAGTATCAAGCACCATAGAGGTATAATCGAGCCAAGTAAGTCTAATTTGAAGCAATTTGGAGTTAAAATGAACATCAAGGCTCCAATGGAGGCAAGTTATCAAAATGTCCCTGTGTTCAGCGTAGCAACCCTCTGGAAAGTGTAGAGTTATGCTTGAAGGCAGTATCTTCATATCGCTCACAGCAACGCTACTTTAGCCTTACACTGTAACGCTATGCTGAGAGACAGAATGTGAAGATGCAGGGCAGCGTAATGACCTACGATTAGCGTAACTACCTTCGGACATTGATGGTATTCCACCGGATGCTTTCCTGGCCAAAACACCATAGAGTAATAACGCTCGTCTTACACTTGCCTTACACTTGAGGTCTGATTTGTAGCTGGAGCATTGCAATGTTATTATCAGTGTCGTTACGCTACGACTATAGTATAAATTTGTTTCTTTTCGATTTAGTTAGAGAGATATGAGAGTTAGATCGTCTTAGAGAACATTTTGCTCGATTTTGGCCATTCTAGGCCAAAACATGAGATTTTCTTCAATTTTGGTTTGTAATTGTAAATTTTGGCATCATGAGTCGGATTTGATGAACAATTGAAGGCAACAACGTCAATTTTTCAGGTTTGTAGAGTTTTTTTTTTTAATTTTATGTGATTTATTATGAACTCTTGTTGAACCTTGCTATTTCTTATTGATTTTCTTTCTTTGATTTAATTTCTAGAGCAAACATATAGGTAGATTGAATTGACAACTCAATTTCTTGTATGTTTGCCTTTGCTATGCATGATTTTAATGTCCGTAATTGCTTTGAAAGCATGCTTAATTCAATAGCAATAGGTTTTAGTTTGCATTATGGCATGATATTTAGTCTTTTAGGATCACCTAATTGATAATAAAACCTAAATGTTGGATGCATGAGGTTAGATTTGGCCAATCTTGGTTAATGTTCTAACGAGTCCAAGGACGTAATGCAATTAGCTAAGTAAGTTGTCTCTGTAATGAGCTTAGTTAATTTAGGAATTGACGCATGTTAATTTTATTAGGGAGTTTGTTAGGGCTTTCCCTACATTCGATTAGGCTTAAGAAATAATTAATTCAATAATATTTTTATAATTAATCACTGATTAGATGTATAGAAAACCTAACGATCTCTAAACTGACGAAGGTAATCTTGTGTTCGATCTCTCTCTTTCTTAATCTTGTTCGATCTCTCTCTTTCTTAATCTATCTTACTTTTCTACAATTTTAATTTCTGCATTTCGTTTTCCTATCAACCAAACAACAAACCTCCCCCTATTTTCATTGCTTTCGAAGTTAAATTTAGCTTAAGAGAGATTTAATTCTTGGGATCCTTATGGTTCGACCTCGTACTTTTCGTTTGTGCTACCTAGTAGTATAAGTAGTGGTTCGGTGAATTATAAATATTATTTGCTTTGTAAGAGCTTATAGGCAACGATAAATCCTGAGCTGACAAATTGGCGTCATTGCTGGAAAGCCAAGCTAATTAATCTCTTTTAGTTATTATTTCCTTTATCTTTGAGTCTACTTGTGTTTATCATAGTGAAAGATTTTAGCATCTATTATGCACTTCTTGCGAGGCAAGCGACTCAACAAAAAGAAGAACCAGAGGTAAATGAAATTAATGAGCTTAGAAGACAGTTATCCGAAGTAACCTCTCTTGTTCAAGTTTTGGCTACTAGGAAATTACAGGAGTTTGAGGTATGTCGAGTTTGTTCACTTCAAGGTCATCCATCCAAAGCATGTTTTCAACTTTCGTGCAATCCTCTACATGGTATTTATCCCCCTTAGGAGATGCCTAACCTAAGCTTGTCATCGATGCATTATCCTTCTGGCACTTCAGGTATGTCATTAGGGGGTTGTTTGGCCCATGGGACTAGAATTGGGTGGGCTTAGCATTTAAAGCTAAGCCCACATTTGGCCTAAGGGGTAGATATTCTAGGGCCATCATTCAGAATTCCAATGTGATGATTGGGCATGATTTCTCATTTTCACGCATGATGTGCCATGATGGTATTCCTTCATATTCCTCCATCTCTCTTCTTCTTCTTCCTCAGTGAAACCCATATCTGTCCTCCTTTCTTTCTCTCTTCCCCCTTGAAACCCTAACTCTTCATTCCTCCTTGATTCCTCGCATGTCAACTGATGCTCCTTAGAGGTACGTAATCCACATCTTTTTGTGTTTTGTTGGCTCTTCCTCTTCAAATCTACTTGCAATTCCTTCCGTGTTAACCCTAATTTCATCTCCCTCTTATCTTCCTTTTTACTTAACGTTTTCTTCGCAATCACTCTTTTTAGACACGGTTTGATAGTTTACTTTTTTTAGCCACAATTTTATGTTTCATTGATGGTCTATGGGGTTCATTGATTTAGTTTTTAGAACATCACAAGAACTTTTTATTTAGATGTCTTTTTTATTCCAGCAGTTTCGATTCTCAGATTTATAATTTTTTGTTCTAGATTTGTTCTTTCTTCTTCCAATAGATGTCAAAAATATCTCTGATATCTCTTGATCTATTTTGATTGATGGGTAAATCAAAATTTACTCCTTATTTTGGCTACTACAGATTTATTCTTTTTGTTTAGATCTACTCTCTTGGAAACTCCTTTCCACTAACTAGAATCCACCTCTTATTGCCTCTTATAAGAAAATTTATTGTGGTTCCATAATTTTTTAGGCATGGTAGGAGGTTGGATTTTGGTGATTGGAGTTTGGTGGAGTTTGAAAGTAGAATCATCCCTATGCAAACAATTATACGCTGAATTATAGACTATTTCTGGAATGGACATGGACGACTGCTTGATTGTAGTCGAGTCTTTATTACCTAATCCACGCTCTTGCACTCATTCCTTGACTACGCAGTAGAATGGAAGTATAAAAAATGCATGCATAACTTGGGAAGGCAGCCATAATCATGGCTTCGCTTTTGTTTGACCCTTTTGGTTATGCTTACTCTTGACATTTGTAAGACCCTTTCAATGTTGCTTAACCTTAAATTTTGTAAGACTCTTCTGATTACATGACTTGTTATATTTTGTGGATGGTTTGAAACATTCCTAATTAGACCGTTCATGTTAACCCTAAACTTTTGAGACTCTTCATATTAATGCAACTTTAATCAAAATTGTTGTTATTGTAATTTAAAATTTCTCGTTTTTTACATTATTGCCATGAAAATCAATAAAAGAAATTTAATTAGAGGTACAAAATATGTACAGTTTGTACAATTAAAAAATTTGCATGATACAATTTAGGTTGTACAATTCTCACACACACACACACAAAAAAAAAAAAAAAGAGCTAAACCCAGGAATTTAAATCCAGTACCCCACACACAGGCTTCAAAACCCAGACTTCCAAATCCTACACCCCAAACACAAGCATTAGTGATTCCTAGGCATCATAACCCCCTCAAATAAGCCCCCCAATCATTTAATTCCAAACCTGTGTGCCAAATAGCCCCTAGAAGAATTGGTTAGGGAGCTTTCTAACAACTTTTGTGAGTTTGTGCAAGAACCCTTCTATAGCCATAAGAATTCTCGAGTTTCCAGCACAATAGCTTCTATTCTAGATCTGAAGCTATAAGTGATCTTTAGAGTCTGAGTGACTTTATTGCTCAGGATTACTGAATCAGTTGGGAACCTAGATGAGTCCTTGTTTCAACCATCTGTTGATCCTACCGAGTTAAGCAGTAGTGAGTTAAATGGCATCGACCATTATGTTGAGTAGCAGATTCCTCAAATTTCAGGCCAAGGTATGACGTTGAATTCTTTAATGTATGAATCTTCTAATAGTGCTTCCCAGTGTGAGCAAGAGTCTACTGAGTCTCACTTGGAGACTCAAACCGCTTTGCTAGTTGAGAACAACCCAGTTCCTCAACTTGCAAATTCCACGCTAACACTAAGAGCAAACCAAAGCTATACAACGTTTATACTACTGAAGTCGAATTCGTTGAGGAATTTTATCCTTTCACTAATGATGAAGAAGATGTTTATCCATTGCCATTGCAAGAACAAACGTGCGAGGTTAAGTATGAATCTAAACATTATCTCAATGAGCCTTAGATAAAAGAGTTAAGAGTCTACCCAGCTTCATTCTATTCTTTCCTCTAGCTCCTTCTTTAATTATGAACATAGCTCATCTTTCCCTCATGAGTCTGAGTCTTTATTTTCAATTGAGTCAGTCGAATCTGCATTTACTTTACCAAAAACGAAAAAATTCAAAAAAAAAAAATTGCATCTAGAGTCCTTGAATGCTTCAAAAGCTCACTTCCATTGAGTAGCTTCATGGATTCAACGAAGAAAGGGCCCAAGAAATATGAGAATTTTTTCGTACCTTGACTGGAAAACAAACTTGAGCAACTGACGTTAAAAATTTGTGCTTCCTGGAGGTAGCCAGGTGTCAAATTTTTCTATCATTCATGCATCTTTAAGTCATTGTTCTTACGAAGTTAAATTTTGCATACCTAGAATTATATTATTTTGTTGAGATTTCTATTGTCACCTCGAAAGGGCCACCTTTGGCTTTGAAGTAGCCCTACTTGTTTTAGAGAAAAACTAAAAAAAGTGGATGAAAGAAGCCTAATGTGTATGATTTTTTTTTTTTTTAAAAAAAAGAAGCAAAATAGTTGCTTTAAAAACCAATAAAAAAGTGTTTGTGTTAGGGCCCCACGAGAAAAGAGTGGATTGGTTCCCTACAGTCAGGTGTGTGAAAGCTAGCCCTCTAGGTAAAAGAAATGTCCTCTACTTTTTGTATGCGTGAGTTAGATGATGCAAAAAAATGTGTAAGTGTACGGTCAAGTTATAATATTTAAAACTGTGTGAAAGGTCAAGTATCGTCCTAAGAGATCAATGATAGTTACTACATATCTATGTAGAACCATGTCAATTTTATCTAAGGAATTGGAAAGTCATTTTGAATGCTTTTTTTATTTTATTCCAATAAAACAAAATAACAAGACAAACAAATAGAATTTCATTATAAAAGACTGTTCTAGGGTGTCAATTTCATTACATACTTCATTGAACAATATTTAGGTTAATCATGAAATTAAGCAAGTCTATTTATCTAAATCTAGAAACTACATTCTGAATTATTATCTTTCGAAAAAAATTCTTTCTCATGAAACCGTAAATGATAACTAACATCGTGATATCAAATTAAGAACCATGGCATTAAATATTGTCGTCAGCAACTTTTACTATCTTCCTAACTACACATGTGATAGTTCAATATTACAAGTCTGATTAAACATGAAATCTACTAAATCGAACATTTAATCTAAGATTCATTGATGGCTAATCAATGTAAATTAGAACACATTAAAAGATAAAAATTTATGCAATTCCATAAAATTTCTAAGCATTAATCCAAATCTATAGGTAAATCCCAACACCCCAAAATAAAAAGTCTAGCCACTCATGGTTCTCAAGTACATATTCGTATACAAAATTGATAACATCCAAGTAGAGAAAAATAAAGAACCAGAGAAAATCTCATTTGGAATGTTCCTCCTTTGATAGAAATCGCCACTCTTCTCTTCGTTAGCACATCGGAAAGTTGAATGGTCTCCACAATAATTCTTCACACTCTACTCTTTGGCAAGATCGCACTACTTTAGGTCTAAAAACTAAGTCAGAATGTCCTCTTTGAGTGTTTACAGATGTCCAATTATATAGAGGATGAGAAATTGGAAATAAAATCCTTGCCAAAATTTGCAGATTTTTCAAAGATGGAAAGCCAACATCACAATGCTCAAACACAATGTAATGATGCTGGTCTGATTTTGTCGCAGCATAGCGTAGCGACACTGCCTTTTCAAGTGGAGCTACTACCTTTAAGCGTAATGTCTAATGCGAAGAAAAATGAATGATGCATTCGTATTGAATATTAGGCGATAAGTTAAAATCAATCAAACTCAACACATAGAATGTGTAAGGTCTCTGACGATTCAAATCTTAAGGGTAATCGAGTGCACCGTCTGAAGATCCGCATTTAGAGAAATGTCATGAGGTGACATCATCGCCCTTGGCGATTGCGATTCCCGATTTAAGCCTTTATAAAGCACTCGTCCATTCTACTTTATTCTATTGCCTTCATTTGAGCACTTAAACCCTAAACCTCTCTGAGCTCTCGAGTTTCCAGAACTCTCCGATCATCCTTTTTGCGTTCTCCTTCTAACTCATCGGAATCCATGGATTCCCATATCAAAAATACCCAAAGTCCCGCCTCTAAGGATGCTGGAAGCCTTCCTCCACAACCAACCACCTCTACTCCGTTGGCTTCAAACTCCATGTCTGTAAGGGAAGCGGCTTACCTTGTTACCAGTCGGTAATCTCAAGCAAAAAAAAAAAAGATAACTCGACCACCACTCTCCCGTCCCAAACCCTTCATCCGTAAACTCGCCTTTTCTCTAACCATGTTGAGCTCATCGCCCAGCCATGAGGGATAGCGCAAGGAGAATGCCCCCACCAACAGTTCTGCATTGGTCACGCCAACTCTTCCTTCTGAAAGTGAACTCAAAAGGAAAGACGATAAGGAAGACTTTGGTAGAATCTTAAGCACCATAGAAAAGGATGGTGGCTTGGTGGAAGCAAGAGTAATCAACCAACAAGCAAGGTGAGAAGGGCACAGGATGAAATAGTGGTGGTGCAGCAGCAAGGTTTAGCGCTTACGACCAAGGATTTTAAAGGGAAGGCACCAGTGGACCCTGATGATGGACTTATCAAGCTAGTGGTGGAGGAATTGGCCTCGAGGAAGAAAGAAAAAGAAACGACGACAAGTGAGAAATAGGAAAAGAAATAAGAGGAGAATGAAGAGAAGAAATAGACAAATGAGGAAAAAAAAAGTTGAAAAGAGAAGAAAGGCGTCATCGCAAGGCCAAGCGTCAGATAGTTGAAGAGAAATCCACCACCATAAGGGTGGAAGAACCGTTGGCGATGAAGTCTGCTGAGTCAACATTGTAATCTGAAGTTGAGCTTCCACGAGAAAGAGTGGCCGCATTTGAGGCCCAACCAAGGGATGAAGAAGACGAGGATGATGTGCATGAGCCTCTCATTCAAAGGCCAAGAAGAGGAGAAGAAGAAAAAAGAGCTTCTGAGCCCAAGGCAGATGGACCAGTGACTAGTCCTGAGGTCACAACAATTGGGTCTTCTATGGACCTGGCCCATGTGCGGCTAGTTAAGCACATCAAGTGGAAAAAAGAGTAGAAAGAGAAGGAGAAGAAGAGAAAAGCAAAGCTGATGGAAAAAGCCCACCTGATTTCCGCCTCCGGTGACTTAGCGAGGAGGCTGCATCAAGAGGAGGTCCATTGTGACAATATGGAGACAGTAGATGCATTGAGAAGAAAGAAGAAGATGAACGCATTGAGGCAGTAATCGAGGTGTTGGTTCAAGAGATGGAAGAGGAGAAAGAAGAAGAGAGAAAAATATGAGAAGAAAAATAGGCGCGAAGGAAAGAGAAAGTTTTACACTAAAGGGAGGAGAAGAGAATAAAGAAAGCTTAGTGGGAGAAAGAGAAAAAAGAGAAGGAAAATGATCAACAAAAAGTTGGGCACGTAATTGATGAGCGTCCAAGAAACACAAAAGCCCAAGCAAAGGGCAAGGAGAAGATGACTAAAGCATCCATTGACAAAGAAGAAATAAGGGAAAGAGGAAGGACGGCGATGATATGTTACTAAAAATAGGGTTCTTCCCGGTGCAATCACCATTATCTGACTACATCACCAGCATCATCGTAGAATAGGGATGGGAGGACTTCTACCAGAATCCCTCAATCATTATGTCAAACATTGTGTGTGCCTTTTAGCATGGTAGCCTGCATGAGGATGACAAAGTGGTGATTGTGTCGAGTTACCATGTGCCATTCAGTGTCAAAGACATTGATGAACTATTCAAGTTAAAAGGAAATCATGATGCATCGGGCAACAGATTGATAGAGTCATTGGGCATCGAATACATGGATGATGCGCTGAGGATACTGGCAAAACCTAACTCCATGTGGAAGATTTTCCCAACAGGCATCCAAACTTTAGCTTCTGAGTAATTACTTCCAGAAACGAGGTTGTGGGTTTATCTGGCTAAGCAACAGCGAATCCCCATAAACCATGACAAAACGGTATCCAAGGATCGCTTGATGGTGGCCTACTACATTGCTAGAGGAATCCCCATTGATGTTGGGCACCTCACTGTATCGCAAATACGAAGAATATTCGACAAGCCCTAGGACAACACTTCTTTCCATGAACCATCACAAGCCTTTGCTTGTGTGTAGGATTTGGTGTAGACGAAGAGCCCTTGGCAAGGATAAATTAGATTATATCTAATAAGATCCTGCACTGATTGTTAAGGAACTCCGCGTTTTTCCCTAAACCTGTCAAAGCCCTCAAGCGTCCAACTCTCATTTACCTGAATGACCTTCAGCCCTTACCAACCAAAAGACATAAGTCTAAGACCAGAGTTCAGGAAGTGGCTAGAACTAGCCTTGAGCACCATAATCTTATAGACCAGTTCTGCACTCCATTGCCGCTACAGACCCTTGCACCTCAAGAGCCTTTTCCTCTACCTTCCTCTTTGTCTGAAACTTTAAGTTTGCTTCCATCTCCCACTAATCCAAAAGGCCAATCTTCTATTGAGCAACAAAGGAACTCCCCTTCACCGTAGAAGTCTCCCTCTGCTGACCCTAAAGAAAAATCTCCTTTGCCGCATCTCATGGACAAATTTGATGACCCACTGGATTTGGGCTCTGACCCATCCAACCAGCACCAAAATGAAGCTGATGAGGATTTGGTCATCTCATCACACCAATCCCTTCGACGCATTCTCTCACCACCTCCACCCACCCCAACTATCAACCTCGAAGAGTTTAAGGACTTCATTCGCACAGAACTCAATTAGCAACTATGGCCTTTGCGATACCATTAACTCCCTACAGTGAGATGTCTCTATCATGTGCAGTTCTTAACCCTCCAACCCCAATGGAACCACAAATATTTCAATTTATTAATTGTTTGCCTTCATGGTCCTGCTGTCCCAACCCATCTTCACAACTCTCTGCATTTTACGATGATCCCGCATCCGCTCTTGAGCACAGAGGAAATGACCCTCCAACGCAGCAGTAAATTTGGTGGTGGTGTTTTGGAAATGGATTTTCTCTATGTTTTCTTTCTTTTGCTTATACCTACAAATTTTGTAATTCAGTGAACCATTTTTTTTATATATAATAGGAATTCTGTGATTGGTTGCCTTTATTATTCTGCTTTTATCTATTCTTGCCTTGTTATTTTTCATGTCTTATCATTTTGCAATTCATCTTTATTCTGTCTTTTTGCGCGTTGATACATTCGTAATTGTGATGATACTCATGTATTTCACTAGTTCACTCACTAAAAATTGCATACCTCTCTCAGCCTTAATAGTTTCTTCATCGTTTGATAGTCTTAATATTTATGCACTCAAGCCACTGCTCAATCATCTTTTTCAAAATTTTCGAGTAATTTTGTTTTCGTATTTCAGCAATGAGGACCTTGTAACTCTAAAAGGTTTAGGAGTAGGAGAGGTCTGAGCAGATGTGTTTAACTTACACATTGCGATTACATACATTATTTTACTTCAAAAAAAATCTCAAATAATGAACTACACTATCAGCACAAGGGAAAACCCGACCTAATAAAAGTTTAAGTCGTGAAAGAAACTTGCTCGTAGTTGGATACTTCGCATGACATCCGTGTAGGTAAAAGCCAAAACGAAGGTAAGTGACTAGGATCGGCACAAAGTAAGTAGCATTTTGTTGGGAATGTCCTAGAACTCGCAAATTGTAAATTTTGTGTTAAACATTCTATTTATCAATAAAATAGTATTGAGTATTTTATTCAATAAAATTGTTGATTTTGCACTCTATTATGAAAATCCAATAAACATATTCATGGCTATAGTATGAATACTTTAACTTTATGTGGTGACATAAACAAGATCAAGTTAATAGTATATAGCCTAAATGGTCTATAAGTATATAGATGAAATTGGCTATCTCATCCTTGTAACACTATTGGATGCGGCCTTTTTTGTATAGATAATACAAATGATGTGATCCACAGTGTTCGGGTTGATGCCCTAAAGTCTCGTGTCCTGTAGTTTGTAAAAAGTTTGTACAAACGCTTGTGTTGTATAATATATGATATTTTACTTCACTTCATGATTTTGCTCAATTGTTTGTTTTATTACCACAAACGAATAAATATAAAATCCCTGGTTATCTGTATATAACTTAAGCATGTATGTGGTGACATACAAGTGGATCATGTCTTGAGTGATAACCAAAATGGTTTGTAGTATATGGATATATAAGGGAAACCTTATCCTTGTAACGCTACGGATGCGCTCGCTTTGTGGAATGGTCACAAGTGTTGTGACTTGTCACAGATGGTCTGATCCTGATCATTCGTATAGGGAACATGCGAGTAGGGGTGTCCTATACAAAGAGTTTGTATAAGTTCTGACCACAAAGTGTTAACGTCTCGTTATATAACACCATTCATGACAGAGACTTCACTTCACTAGGATGACCATAGGTAACATGACCTCAATCCTGAGTGAGTTGGGGACTCCAGACATTGAGGGCGGTCCTTTGATTTGTATGGGTGCGAGTGGCAAGTTCGCCGATTCAAACCTCCCATTTTGGGGATTCGTCTGATTTGGGAGCTGGGAACTCAGCTACACAAGATGGAATTCACTTCTTCCTCGAAGCAGAGGCAAGTAGATAGATAGCTCCCTTAAAGGTTGATTCCAGGGCTTGAACGATGTGGCGCCACATACCTTCTCTTGGCCCGAGAGGTGTTCACACATAGTTGGACTATGTTGTATTGTTCATTAGAGGAATCAATGGTACTTAAGAAGTGAGATGTAACTACAGGGGTAAAATGGTAAATTGGCCCAACTGTACTTACGAGCATCTGTGAAGGGTCATCGTACTCATGATTGGTTATATCCGATGGATACAGAAATATATCTGTGGTAAGAAGAGTTCAGCTGTTGGTCTTTAGTAGAATGCCTGGTAGTTAACGGATGGTGGATCTCGTGGCTGAAGAGTTTAGTCAACTATTTATGTACCATTGGAGCTTCAAGCTACAGGTCCATAAGGTCCCCTAGGTACCTTCGATAAAGTTGAGAATCAGTTTTTGAGTCAGTTTGAAATGTTCAAATTGACAAGAGGGAGTTCGATTATATATGATATAATTTAACTAGTTAATTATATATGATATAATTGACTAAATGTATGAGATACATTATTTTGGAGGAAATTAGATATAAATATGATTTATATCAAGTGGAAGAGAAATTACTAGTAGATATATGATATCAAACTATAGGGTAAGAATATAATATGATTATATTCATTTATTTATTAATTGGTTGATTATGTGATAATTGGTTGAAATCTTCTCCTCAATCGTGCGTTAGTGGGAAAAACTTATTCGGTTATTGTAACTAAAGAATAAAATGAATTTTTTTTTCATTTTGCAAAGAGTTCGAAAAAAAATTGCAAAAGGTGTGAAAACATTTCGATCGCTTAGCCGAGAGCCTATACGATAGCGCCTTATCGTTTAAACGATCGCACGTAGTCTCTAAACGATCGCTTAGCGTGCCGAGTTTTATAAACGATCGCTTACCATTTACTAAACGATCGCTTAGTAAAACCTACACGATCGTGTAGCTTTCTCTAAACGATAAGTATCCGCAATACGATAGCCTTCTCCCACTTGCTTATCGTTCTACACGATCAGCCGTTTCCTCTTTCCTTTACCAAATTCAACAAAGACCACTCTTTGGATTCTCACTCCGAGAATACCAAGGGCTCTAAGTGGTGGTGTCGTCCCCGCTCGTGCTTATTTGTTTGTTGCCGTTCGTGTAGATGATCGTGCTACTGGTAGCTATATGTTTGGTGGGCGATAAAGAACGTAGAGGTTTGCTTCCACTGGGTTGAGTTCATTTGTGAAGACAGTCTTCAACTGGTATGTGAACTCAATCTGTTGTATTTTATTATCAAAGCATGTCGTTAATTAGAGTTAAATTGCATAACTGTTTGTTAGAATGTATGTGTGGTAATTTAAACACAATGAAATAGGAAAGATTTGAATGCATTCATGGATATTTTGCTTTAAGAGTTCCTTCAAATTCATGAAGAGACATGTGAGTGGGAGCATCCTATGCAATGAGTTTGCATATAGACTGGACCACAAAATAGTCACTTTTTTTTTAACGATGGTTTACTATTAAAACTGACTATTTCATACTTAAATAACCTAGAATAACTCGATCTTAATCCTGAGCTAGCTATGAACTCCTGTTTATTCGGGATTATCCTTTGATCTGCATGGGTAAGAGTAGTTCAACAGACTGCTTAATAAGCCTTCCATTTTGGGGATAAGACCGGATGAATAGCTGGTGACATAGCCCTGCAAGATGGAATTCACTCCTACCCATTTTAGGGTTAGCAGATAGGTTGTTCTCTTAAGTACTGATTCCAGGTCTTGAACAATCAGGGTATCGCCTTCTCATAATAGAGAAAGGACATGATTCATAAGTAGTATTATAAATCGAATTGTTCATTAGAGGGTCAGTGGGAAGTTAAGGAACGAGATGTATTTATAAGGATAAAACGGTAATTTTGACCCAACTGTAATTACAAACGACATTTGAAGGATCGAATTACTGATTATGGTTTATATGGACAGAAATATATCTACACTGAGAAGAGTGCAACTATTAAGCTATAGTGGTGTGTCTTGATAGTTAACGAACAGTAATTAATTCGGTTAAAGAGTTTTAACGAATTAATTACATATCGTTGGAGCTCATGATCTGTAGGTCCATTAGGTCCCTCTATTAGCTCACTAAATTGGAATAACAAATTGAATACTGATGTATGAAATTAGGGTTATGAATTTGAAATATTCAAATTCAAAATTTAGGGTTTTTTGATTGATTGTATATGATACAATTATAAACGTTTAGTTTAATTAAAATTAAATGGAATTTGAAAATCAATTCATATTTAAATTATTATTTAAATATAAAATTAATTTATTGGTGATATTAATATTTTATTAATTTAATATTTAGATATTAAATTAACATTATTTCAATTAAAATTAGTTTTATTTAAATTAATTATTTTGAATTAATTTTATAAAATTAATATAAATAAAATAATTTTTTGAAATCATTTTAAGTTAATGAGTTTTTCCAATTTTAGGAAAAATCCATTAACATGTTTTATGGAATATCATCAAATTCCAATTGTTCTTGGTGATTATCTTCAAGCTAGAGCTGCCTAACATGCAACCCTATACATTTGCATGGTTTTCACCTATATAAAGAAGCTTCATGCATGAAGATCGGCGAGATTGCTAAAAAAAATTTTATGAATTGATAACCTAAAACCCCTACTCTCGTTCTTCATCAATTCAACTTGTTCAAGTGTTTCCACCACACATTCTAGCTTGAGCATAATAGAAAAGATCTCGGTGGTAGTCCTCTCGGTGATTCCAGCTCTATCTTGGTGTTTTCAGCTGATTTCGTGGAGGAATCTTGAAAGGTAATATGTGTTTCAAACCTTCTTTTAAATTTCAAATGATCAACATGCTTAAAACTCAAATTAAATGTAGTTTAAGTACTTATTGATTATGTTGTCTTCCGTTGCATGATATTTCATTCCTTCACATTTAATAAACACAACACCAATATTTGGCAAAAGTTAAACTTAGTCAAGATAAGAATTGATTTGAACTTGGCACGTAAACATAGTTGGATGTTTGCATGACACCCATGGGGACAAGCCAACACAAAGGGTGTAATCAAGTTAAATGCCTTGCTATAATCTGAATAAGTAACTGCAAAATGTCAAAATTGCTTTTCTTTTCAAAACAAATGCACTACAAAAGAAAAAGGGGATACAAAAGTGGTCGAAATGAGAAAAAGGTTTTTAAGTGATGGTTTGCCGGATTCAAATAAAAAAAATATTTCCTTAAAGAAGTGACCAGGCTCAAAAGAAAAATGTAGCTCGAAAACGAAGTGCAGGTAAAAAGCATTCTTAGAAGCTAGTCAGCGTAATTTTGAGGTGTAGAGTAAGTTCGAATTTCTTTAATATAAGATATGCTTGAGGACAAGCATTATTCTAAATTTGGGGATGTGATAACTTGTAGAAATACAGATTATTGTAACCTAATACTTAGAATAATGAGGGTAAATAAGCAAAATATGCATTGATTATACTAAGAATTCATGTGAAATAATATACTTGCGTTGAAATATACTAAAAACCCCTATTGACCGCATACCATGAGTTAGATTGCACCAACGTGTATATTATTCAATTGATCGTAGGATTTGTTTGCATGCACAAGCTTCTACCGATGAATAAAATATTTGATCGCATGCTTTGGGATCTTTGACCCAGTGCCAGTGGATCTTTTGTCATAGCTTCAGAATGTTGATCATGTTAGCAGTGTTGTGAAAATCATTTTCACCTACCACGTCAGAGATGATGATTGAACATATAAGGAATCCCAACGATTTTAGTGCATGGCTCTATAGATAGAGCCTTGAAGCCAATGAAGAAATGGTTCTAGAGTCAAGATTTTACCTGAGAACACCCTTACGCACGATAGTTGCACCACAAGCAAAGAGTGAAACATAGAGTATTTCTGAGAACTTCTACTTCCAAACTCCACCCTGACTTATCACCAGAACTTCATCGAAGCATGATCTTGAGAGAGCCTTCTCCATTTCATACTACCATTTTGTCAGCAACAGCCTTAACATTACATCTAGTGGAAGCAAGAAATTGCTGAAAACTGCCCTTTCCTTTACTCTCTTTTTGTCTTTTACTGTTGTATTGCATTTGAGACGTTAAGAGATTATTCACTTTTGTAAACAAACAAGTCTATTTTTATTTATATATCATACTTCCATCATCTCCTCTCTCTATTGTTACTTTTTTTTTCATTTACCATGAGTAACTAATCTCAACAGGGTAAGGAGGAGTTTAATGCTATGAGCTAAGTTGAGAAGGGTTAATCCTGTTTGCTTAGTGTATGACTATTTAAATGTTTTCCTATGATCACTCATTGAGTCAAGTAGCTATAACCAACTGCCCGAAGGGGTAATAGTTGTGGATCTCACTAAGCAAAATAAAAAGTATTTCTAGAGATAGAAACAACATTATGCACAATGCAACATTATTCATGCGTCATAGAGAAATGAAAAATGCGGCTGGCTACCGAGACATGTGCGATGAACGAATGTTGCGAGTCTGGATTATCCTTGAAGCTAAACTTAGGAACTAGGCATAGACTTCCCCTAAACCTCGTTTCTCCATACATTTTTTTTACACACGTTAAAGTTGTTATCTATCTAAGTTTCTCAAAATCAAACTCGAAGTGTTCATTGCCTATTTAGATAATTTCATCGCATAGTTTTTTAATCACATGAATTTTTACTCTAGTACAATTACTTTACTCCTTGTCGTATACAGGTTACTTTCCAAATGTCCGTAGTTACAAATTCTTGAGTTTGACTGTGGCTCACACCAGAAACTTGTAGTTTGTTTATACTTGGCAAACTAAAAAAACACTTGTGATCAATGCATGATTAACTATAACACGGCGCATAGTAAGTTCATCACATAGTCATTCTAGCATAGTTCATGTTAACCACATCGAAAGCAATAGAGGTTTGTAGGGTTTTTCTTTGAATTTTATGAGATTTATTATGAACTCTTCTTGAACCTTGCTATTTCTTATTGATTTCCTTTATTTTATTTAATTTCTAGAGCAAGCATATAGATAGATTGAATGAACAATTCAATTTCTTATATGTTTGTCTTTGCTTTGCATGACTTTAGTGTTTGTAATTGCATTGAAAGCATCTTAATTCAGTAGCAATAGTTTTAGTTTGAATTATGGCATGATTTCTAGTCTTTTAGGATCACCTAATTGATAATAAAATCTAAATATTGGAAATGTATTAGGTTAGATTTGGCCAATCTTGGTTAATGTTCTTATCAATCCAAGAACGTAATGCAATTAGCTAAGTAAGTTGCCTTCGTAATGAGGTTAGTTAGTTTAAGAATTGACAGCATGCTGATTTTTATTAGAGAGTTTGTTAGGGGTTTCCCTACATTCAATTAAGCTTAAGAAATAGTTAATTCAAGAACGTTTTTATAATTAACCAACGATTAGATTCATAGAAAACCCGACGATCTCTAAACCGACAAAGGTAATCTTGTGTTCAATCTCTCTCTTTCTCAATCTATCTTACTTTTCCACAATTCTAATCTCAGCATTTAGTTTTTATTTCAACCAAACAACAACCCCCCCCCCCCTCCAGTTTATTGATTTTCATAGTTAAATTTAGCTTAAGAGAAATTTAATTCTTGGGCTCCTTGTGGTTTGACCCCATACTTACCGCTTGTGCTACCTAATAGTTGAGAACGACCCAGTTCCTCAACTTGCAAATTTCACGTCGACACTAAAGAGCAAACCAGAGCTACACAACGTTTATACTACTGAGGCTGAGTTCGTTGAGGAATTTTATCCTTTTACTGATGATGAAGATGTTTATCCACTTCCATTCCAAGAACAAGTGGGTGGGGTTAAGTATGAATCTAAACTTCATTTCATGGAGCCTCGGGTAAAAGAGTTAGAGGCTACCAAGCCTCATTTTGTTTTTCCTCTAGCTCTTCCTTTATTTTTGAAATGCGTAGCAGAAGAAATAAATGATCTAAAGTACTCTAGTTATGTTAATTTAATAAGAATAAGCATGCAATTTAATTTAAAACAAAATGATAGAGAGTACAACCTTTGTAGTCTAAATTCTTCTCCAAATCTCAATCTCCTCACGAATGGTTCGTAGACCACCATGAGAGTCTTCTCGACTTTTCTTCAGCCTTAGAACGGGATGGTGGGATCCGATGAGTGGCCAATTTGGAGAGAAAAGGGTTAAGGATTTGAGAGAGAATTAGGATTAGATTTTTCACAAAAATCTCGTGAAAATCCACTTTGCCAAGAAGAATTAAAAACATAGAACACTTCTATTTATAGGGAGAAAAACATGCAAATCATGCAATTTTGAGTTGATGAGAATTTAACACTAAAAAATCCACTAACTCAAAGTGGGATTAGTGTCTTCAAGTGGGATGAATACCTGGCAACATTATTTTCTCCATAAATATAAAAGATGGATTTTCTCACTAAATTAATGCTGAATTTTTCCACTAACTTGTTCAAAGGTTAATCTTTGACTCTAAAATTACAAAGTCAACAATTTGACTTTTTGACTCTCAAAGTCGAAAATTAACATTTTGACTTTTGTTGCATTTTTTACCTAGTCAACAAATTTGACTTTTGTTGCAAATTCGACCAATTCCATTGAATTTCAAAATTAATTCTAATAATTAATTAAATAATTTAATTAATTGAATTCAATTAAATCCAGCGATTACCCCAATCAATATGAATCCCTATTCATAGTCTTGATATTTAAATATTATTTAAACATATTTCTCTCTCTTTATGTTTAATTAATAATTAAACATTAGGTTAAATATATCGAATATATTTAATGCTTTACTCCAAAAATCGAATTTGAACACTTCAAACTCATTTGTCATACTAACGTAAGGTTTAGTTCAATATGAGCTAGCATGAGACCAATATGAGCTAGTAGGGGGACCTTATGGACCTACAAATCATAGGCTCTAACGATCCGAGATTAACCAATTGAACTCTTTAACCTAGTTAACCAATATTTGTTAACTATTGGGTCACTTCACTAAAGCCTAGTAGTTGCACTCCCCTCACTGTAGATATATTTCGGTCCATTCGATATAATATAATCAGTAAGTGATAACGGGTAGAAATACACATTATTATAGATCAAATAAGTAAAACAACGAGAGAATGTAACGGTAACAATAAGAAATATCATGTCCAAAAGTGCTAAACTGAGGAAATTGCGATCTCATGTGCCCATCGCATAAAAGCAGTTAATTTACTTATTTTGTGCAGGAAATATGCGTTGGTGCAAGTAAAATTGAGATCCAAGAAATTAGACATCCACGCGCTTGAAAGATTATAGTCGCAAAGTCATGCGATCATATGCGATCGTGAGAAGTTGCTCAAAAAGGTGGTAGCATAAAGACTGCGCATCAAGGTGAAGGCACAATAAATCACGATGGGATGGAAAACTAATGACGATCGAATCCAAATTTAGTTGACAAGGCATTAAAGCCACACTGCAGCAAGTACACTCAACTTTCAGTGACCATTAATCGGCACATCAGAGCAGGAGATTTAATTACCGCTCATCATTGCAATCATTAGACAGAAAGGCTGCTTCACCTTAAGCTCTATAAATATCGAAGGCCACCATTGTAAAGCGATGAACAAGTTGAATCAGATATCATAGAATAAGTTAGAGAGCCATTAGTCTGTTCACGTACATACTCATACTTAGAGGACGGAGACGAAGAAACCGAGAGATCATTCCAAACATATCGAAAGACTGCCAGAAAGCGCTACAAAGGGAGAGGGGGCCAACACTTGCGAGAGAAAGAATATTCATCTGGACAGAGTTGAAGTGAAAAAGGTAGTGTAAAAGGCCACGGGAAGCAAGACATTGCTTACCGGGCTTCTTATCTCTAAATTCTATTTGTTATTTTGTATTCAACACTTTATCTATAGAAAATGGAAATCTCATTTCAATCTATGTTCAATCTCTCCACACTTCGCATGAGTAGCTAAATTTCTGAATGGGTTGAGAAGTACTTAGCTAGCATGACCTAAGATTTACATTTTATGTGATCATCTTGCCTTATGTATGCGTCATCCATCCTTTAGAGATACTTAAGAGAGTAGTCTAAAGATAGAATCTAGACTTGAGAGGGTCAGATCAGAATCTAGGCTTGAGAGAGTCAGATTAGAACCGCATATGCAAGAAATAGAAACTTAGACATAAGTTTTATTGCTATTAACACATCGCATGCACCCTAGAAATAAGAAATGAAAGTATGCGATCACCTTTTTTCGTATACATCGCATGCGTCCTAGAAATAGGAATTATGACATTTGTATTGAGAGATGACGTGTTGTTATTTGTGTGTAGCATGATCGCATAACTTGTACATAATCTTATGAAGTGTTAGCTAAACCCATTCTCAACTCCTTCATCGCATACTCATTGTAACTCTCGATTTCATCAACTTTGCGTTCTAACCCCGTCGCATAGGAAATATTCTTAATCAAAACATCATCATCTAATTCATTTGTTTTCACCATCGTAAGAGAATCAAAGTAACTATCACATATTTACTCAGTAGTCCCTGTGTTCGACCCTGGACTTACCAGGAAACCTAATGAGGCTTATACTTAGGTCTTATTAGAAAAACTTGCATGTTCACCGCATAACACATCACCGCAACTCACATCATAATCGCATCACAATTCACAACACATCAGTAAGTGTTCACATATTGTTCGTAATAATGGTTAGGTCAAAATCTGTTTTACCCCCGAGATTACATCTTGCTCCTTAAGTCCCACTGATCCTCTAATGAATAATTGGTTTGTGATTCAATCACCAAATCGAATTCTTCTTGAGCCAATGAGAGGATGGAACTCCTTGTTCAAGACCCAAAGTTAGCACCTAAGGGAACAACCTCTCTATTATCCCTAATAGTGGGTAAGAGTGAATTTCATCTTGCATCCTATGTCCCCAACTATCTACCCGGTCTTACCCTTGAAATGGGAGGCTTATTGAGCCAACCCTCACCTATGAAATCTAAGGATAATCCGAAATAAACAGAAGTTCATAGTTAGCTCAGGATTAAGATCAAGTTACCTAAGTCGATGCTTTGAAATAGTCAGTCTTAAATAGTAAATAGTGTTATAAACTAAAAGTGACTTATTTCTTGGTCCGGTCTTTTACAAACTCTTTGCACATGACACCCCCACTAACATGTCTCTACATGAATGATTTAGGATCACATCGTTTGTACTAAATACAAAGTGGATTACATCTGATAGTGTCCCCAGGATAAGATACCCAGCCTTATCTGTATACTATAGACCATTTAGACTATTTACTCGAACTTAATCCATTTTTATGTCTCCACATAAAGTTCAAATATTCATGTAATAGCCATGGATCTTAGTTTATTGGATTTACGCTCTTTCTAAAATGAAATGAGCGATTCATATATCCAATAACAACTTTATTGAATAAACCTCAATAACATTTTTATTGATAACAGAATAAGTTTATTGTTTACAAACCACGAGTTTTAGGATATAAAACCTAACAAAAGCTAGCCCTCTAGGTAAACTCTACTTTTTGTGTGCGTGAGTTAGGTGATGCGCAGAACGCGCAAGTATATGCGGTCAAGTTATAGTATTTAAAACAACGTGAAAGGTCGAGTATCGTCCTCAGGAATCAATGACAGTTACTACTTATCTATGTAGAACCATGTCAATTTTAGCTAAGGAATTAGAAAGTCAATTTGAATGATTTTTTATTTTATTGCAATAAAACAAAATAACAAGACAAACAAATTCAATTTCAGAATAAAAGAGTGTTCTAGGGTGTCAATTTCATTTCATACTTCATTAAACAATACTTAGGTTAATCCTAGAATTAAGCAAGATCGTTTATCTAAATCTAGAAACTCAATTCCAAGTTATTATCTTTCGAAATTTCTCATGCAATCCCAAATGATAACTAACATCGTGATATCAAATTAAGACCCATTGCATTAAACATTGTCATCAACAACTTTTACTATCTTTCTAACTACACACGTGATAGGTTAATAGAAATTCAATGTTACAAGTTCGATTAAACATGAAACCTATTGAATTGAACATTTAATCTAAGATTTATTGATGGCCAATCAATGTAACTTAAGAATAATAACATTAAAAGATAAAATTCCTAAGCATAAATCCAAATCCATATGTAAATCCAACAACACCCTAAAAAGAAGAGTCTAGCCACTCATGGTTCTCAATAACATATTCGCATACAAAATTGATAACATCCAAGTAGAGAAAAATAAAGAACCAGAGAAAATCCCATCCGGAATGCTCCTCCTTTGATAGAAATCACCACTCTTGTCTTCGTTAGCACATCGGAAAGTTGAATGGTCTCCACAATACTTCTTCACACTCTACACTTTGGCAAGATCTCACTAATTTAAGTTAGAATGTCCTCTTTGAGTGTTTACAAATGTCCAAATATATAGAGGATGAGAAATTGGGAATAAAATCCTTGCCAAAATTTGTAGATTTTTAAAATATGGAAAGCTAGCGTCGGAATGCTCAAAACAACATAATGACGCTGGTCTAATTTTGTTGCAGCAAGTAGCATAGTGACGCTGCCTCTTCAAATCCAGCTAGCCTTCAAGCATAATACTTTGAGCGTTGCTACTCCATCGTTACACTGCCCCAGACGCGCGCGATCAATCTCCGTCATGTGTCGTAGCATTGCAATGCTACGCCCAGTATTGCTATGCTCCAATTAACGTATCTACTGGCTTGCAGCATAATGGTGTAGCGTCGCAAGGCTAGCATTATGTTGTCCCACATTTTGATTTCTTTGGCATTTTTCCTCTCTTCTCTTCACTCATTTTCGTCCATTGCTCAGTTTTGACTTCTTTAAGCCTAATTTGGTCATTTTTGGCTTATTTTAAGTATAATTCACTTCTTAATCATCAATTCTAGAAATCACTAGTAAACACGTCAAATCTGATAAAAAAAAAACACATTAAAAATCATTCTAAATCTAAGGCAAATAACGCACATTTTGTGTGCGTATCATTAGACACCCTTATCCTAGCGTTTCCCTCTTTTTTGCAAGTTTGGTATGTCTTTAGCTGATAACTGAGCCAGAGTAAGAGGAAACGGATTGAAAGCCTTATAAAACCTTTTCGGGTTGTACAAGCTTAACTAGTAAGACTCTACACTCATTCATCCATGAATAGATTTAGAATTATTTTTAAAAATGCACTTCATTGATTGATTGTAATTGAATCTCATTCTTGATTACAAATCTTGTCCTTATTGACTATTGATATTAGAGTAACAATCCTTTGCAATATGAGCAATCATATTTTTTAAAGAATATATTTTTGTATAAATATGTGTTTCTACCTTGCTTGAAACGAGCAAGAATTAAGTTGGGGGTGTTTGATAGAGCTATAAAAGTACTATTTCCCTAGGGTTAATTTAGGCACATTATCGAATTTTACATGTTAATTATGTTATTTTGTAGGTATTGAGCACCAAAGAGGTAGAACCAACAATTACGAGCTAATCAGGGCTAGTTTGAAGCAAATTGGAGTTAACATGAGCACCCGAGCTTCAAGAGAGAAAAATTACCAAAATACTCATGTATGCAGCATACCAACCCTCTAGAAAGTGTAAAGTTACACTTGAAGGCAGTATCTTCATATTGCTTGCAACATCACTACCTTAGCCTTATGTTGCAATGCTACATTAAAAGATAGAATGTGAATATGCAAGGTAGCATAATGATGCTACGCTCAATGTAGCTACGCATCGGACATTGACAGGATTCCACCACACGCGTCTGCCCAAAACACCACAGAGTAACGACGCTCGCTCTATACTTGCTTTACACTCGAGGTCTAATTTGCAACTAAAGGGTTACAATGCTACTATCAGTGTCTCTACTCTGCGATTGTAGTATAAATTCATTTCTTTCTGATTTAGGTAAAGAGAGATGAGAGTTAGGTCGTAAATTAGAAAGCATTTAGCTCGGTTTTGGCCAATCTAGGCCAAAACTCATGAGATTCATTCAATTTTGGTTTGTAATTGTAAATTTGTGCATCAAGAGTCAAATATTACGAACGATTGAAGGCCACCACATCGGTCTTTTAGGTTTATAGGGTTTTTTTTTGAATTTTATGAGAATTATTATGAACTCTTCTTGAACCTTGTTGTTTCTTATTGATTTCCTTTCTTTGATTTAATTTCTAGAGTAAGCATATTGGTCGATTGAATTGACAACTCAATTTCTTGTATGTTTGTCTTTGTTATGCTTGATTTTGATGTTCGTAATTGCATTGAAAGCATGATCAATTCAATAGTAATAAGTTTTAGTTTGAATTATGGCATGCTTTCTAGTCTTTTAGGATCACCTAATTGATAATAAAACCGAAAGATTGGAAATGCATTAGGTTAGATTTGGTCAATATTGGTTAATGTTCTAATCAATCCAAGAACGTAATGCAATTAGCTAAGTAAGTTGCCTTTGTAATGAGCTTAGTTAATTTAGGAATTGACGACATATTGATTTTCATTAGAAAGTTTGTTAGGGGTTTTCCTACATTCGATTAAGATTAAGAAATAGTTAAGTCAAGAATGTTTTTATAATTAATCAATGATTTGATTCATAAAAATGTTGATGATCTTTAAACCGACGAAAGTAATCTTATGTTTGATCTCTATATTTCTCAATCTATCTTTCTTTTCCGCAATTTTAATTTCAGCATTTAGTTTTTCTGTCAACCAAACAACAACCCTCCTACCCTGTTTTTATTGTTTTCCATAGTTAGATTTAGCTTAAGAGAGATTTAATTCTTGGGCTCCCTATGGTTCAACCTCGTACTAGCCGTTTTTGCTACCTAGTAGTATAAGTAGTGGTTTGATGAATTATAAATTTTATTTGCTTAGTAAGGGTTTATAGACGATGATAAATCCGAGCTAACAGTTATGCAGTAGAGACTACAGTATACATCTTGAACAACGTTCTATTAAAAAGTGTTTCTTAAATACCTTTTGAGTAATGGAAAGGTCGTAAAGGTAGTTTACAACATTTCAAGACTTGGGATGTACAGCATACGTGCTATTGATGAACCCAAAGAAACTGGATCCTTATTTAAGGGTATGCCTATTTGTAGGCTAAGAGGTGGTCTCTTTTATGATCCTAAGGATGATAAGGTTTATGTATGGAGAAATGAGAGATTACAAACCACGCAATAAATTTGATTTTGAGTGAAATTTCCAACGGAAAAGACAGTACGTGAGCATGAGTTGTTGATAATGCTAGTACAATGACAAACATTGTTGACATCCCAAGCATATCTAGTCAAAATCCTTCTCAAGATTTGAGAGAGCCTCGTCGTAGTGGGATGGTTATATCTCATCCTACATGATATATGGGTTTAATAGAAGCCTAAGTCATCATATCTGATGATGACATTGAGGATCCCTTGTCCTTTAAATAGGCAATGAATGATATTGATAAAGATGAATGGCTCAAAGCCATGGATCTTGAAATTGAGTCTATGTACTCCAGTTCAGTCTAGGATCTTGTAGACCAACTAGATGAGGTAAAACCTAGAGGTTGCAAGTGAATCTACAAGTGGAAAAGAGGTGTAGATGGAAAGGTATAGACCTTTAAGGCTAGGTTGGTGGTAAAGAGTTACACCCAATTTGAGGGAGTTGACTATGAAGGAATCTTCTCTCCTATTGCCATGTTAAAGTCTATCTGAATCCTCTTATCCATTGCCACATATTATGACTATGAAATATGGCAAACTGATGTCAAGACTGCCTTTCTAAATGGCAATCTTAATGAGAGCATCTACATGAATCAACCATAGGGATTCATAAAATAAGATCAGGAGAAAGCGGTTTTCAAGCTAAAACGGTCCATCTATGAATTATAGCAGACATCCAGATCTTAGAATATAAGATTTGACACTACAGTCAAATCTTATGGCTTTGATCAAAATGTTGACGAGCCTTGTGTTTATAAGAAAATCATCACATGAGTTATTTCTTTTCTTATGTTATATGTAGATGACATCTTGCTCATTGGGAATGATGTAGGATTTCTTACTTACATTCAAAACTGGCTATTAACATAATTCCAAATGAAAATTTTGGGAGAAGTGCAATATGCTCTTGGAATTTGAATTGTTCGAAATCGCAGGAACAGAATGCTAGCCTTGCATCAAGCATCTTATATTGAGAAAAAATTTGTCAAGTACTCAATGCGGAATTCCGAGAAAGGTAACTTACCTTTCAGGGATGGAATTACGTTGTCTAAGGAACAATGTCCTAAGAATCCTCAAGAGGTTGAAGGAATGAGATGTATTCTCATGCATCACTTGTGGGAAGCCTCATGTACGCCATGTTGTATACAAGGGTTGACATTTGCTATGCAGTTGAGATTGTCAGTGGGTATCAATCAAACTCAGGATTTGATTACTGGACGGCGGTTAAAACAATCCTTAAGTATCTTAGGAGAATGAGGGACTACATGCTTGTGTATGGTGCTAAGGATTTGATCCTTACAAGATACACTGACTCTGAATTGCAAACTAATAAGAATTCTAGAAAATCCACATCAGGATCAATGTTCACTCACAATGGAAGAGCTATAGTTTGGCGAAGCATCAAACAAGAATGCATTACTGACTCCACCATGAAGGTAGAGTATGTAGCTACTTGTGAAGTTGCTAAAGAAGTTATATTGTTAAGGAAGTTCTTGACTGATTTGGAAGTTGTTCTAAATATATCTTTGTCCATCACCCTTTATTGTGATAATAGTGATGTTGTGGCAAATTCAAAAGGACCCCATAATCATATGTGTGGTGATAGTACCATAAAAGTGCTATTTTCCTTAACTTAATTTAGGTTCTTTTATGGATTTTACACATTTATTATTCTATTTTGTAGGTATTGAGCAATTAAAGGGTAAAAAGTGAAGGAATTATATAACACGTAACGGAAGACTACATAATCAATAAGCACTTAAACTACATTTAATTTGAGTTTTGAGTAAGCTGTACATATGATATTCAAAAGAGGGTTTGAAACACATATTACCTTTAAAGAATCCTCCACCAAATCAACTGAAAAACACCAAGAAAGAGCTTAAATCGACGAGAGGACTACTACAAAGATTTTCTCTATTATGCTCAAGCTGGAATGTGTGGTGGAAACACTTGAACAAGTTGAATTGATGAAGAACGAGAATAGATGTAATAACCCAAATTTTCACTTTTTATATAATTTCAGTAATTTTGTTATCAGAGAGCATTTTTGGAATTTTGGATTTGAAGTATAACTGCGGAAATTTAAGTTTTGACGTGAAAATTATTCAATTTTGAAATTCAATTTGAAAATTAATGGTAGGAATTAATTTTCTTTTGAAAAAGAAAGGAAACAAATAGTATAAAGTAGATTAAGGAAATGATTTAAATGTAATTATATTATTTTCTTTTTAGTTATTATTATTATTGTTTTTTTTAAAATAAAAAGAAAACCCATCCTCATCTCCCTCACGCACGAGCTCACCCTCTCCCAAAAAAAAAAAATTTCTTCCGTCGCCGCCTCCCTCACTGCAAAGATCCAAACCCCGCTGTCGTTCGCCCAGCAGGTTTCTCCACCGCCATCGCACCGCTCACCCAGCAAGAGTCGTCTGAGTCGCTGCCGATCCAGCCCTCTAACCACCACGCGCCGTGCCGTCTTCCAGCAACTTGACTTTTAGTTTTGGTAAGATCTATTTTTTGGTGGTTAGGTTTCTTGAAAGACTTTGGATGCCCATTAAGTTGGATTAAGGATTAAATTAGTCACATTATTTAATTTCAGATTTGAACTTGGGAAATCACAATAGCGACTATCCAGCGGATTCAAGATCGTTCGACAAGAGTGTTGGTAAGAGTTATGGTCCTTATTGTTGGTTTGTGGGCACGCTTCGATTACTGAATTAAGTTTGACTTAACCCTTGTGTCTTTAAGGTTCCAAGTCGTCGTCCATTGGGATTTAAAATCTATTAGCAGGAGATTTTGGAGTCGAAATCTTGGGAGTGGTTGTTGATCAAGTTTTTTTGGGTCGTTACTTTAAACCGCGATCATCGTTTGGTTGTCTGATTTTATCTTTGGAATTTTGATTAAGGTAAGTAATCTTACTACTAGAATCGCTTTTGTGCCAGGCCATACACTATAGATTTAACGTTGAGGATCCTGCAGCAGTTTTTCTTTGAATAATTTTGATTGTTTTGAGGTTGGATGGACTGCTTATGAAGGATATATGAGCATGTGGTAATATATCGAAATATGATTACGTATGAGCTTGATTTGGAATTTTATGAGTCATATTAAATGATGATTGAGCATGACTCTCAAATTATGAGTTAAGTAGCACTCCTATTGGAGTGCCTTAAAGCTAGATGAGCATTAGACATTTGCTGATCAATATAGTTACGCGCTTTATTATGAGAATGTGTAGACTGTATGATATATTACGAAATCCCGAATACTGTATTGTTTACATGATTTAGTGCATGAAAGTGATGTGCTACAGTTGATCCATTTAAAACTAGATTAAATATGTATGTTGGTTAATTAACATAAGGTTGACGATGAGGAGATTTTAGAGGATTCATGATTAGGTGAACGTTATATGTAATATGAAGTTAGATGCAATCTCCTTTCCTTTCCAGACTATGTGACTGCATGAAAGTAATGCACGTCCAAGGGCGCTAGTACATGAAAGAGATGTACTTGGGCTGGTGTGTATGAAAGTGATATACCTAGAGGGTACTAGGGTATACGAAAGAGGTACATACTCAGTGGGTTATGTGTATACGAAAGAGTTGTATGCCTACCCATGTGTACGAAATAGGTACGCATCCCTACAGTTATAGAGAGGATCTGGGTGTACGAAAGAGGTACATACTCAGTGGGTTATGTGTATACGAAAGAGGTGTATACATAACTAGATGTACGAAAGAGGTACATACTTAGTAGGTTAGGTGTATACGAAAGAGGTGTATACTTAACCAGGTGTACGAAAGAGGTACACCTTCAGTGGGTTATGTGTATACGAAAGAGGTGTATACGTAACCATGTGTACGAAAGAGGTACACATTAAGTGGGTTTATGTGTATACAAAAGAGGTGTATGCATAACCATGCGTATGTAAGAGATTGTGTTTCCTTCGGAATTCACCAGAGATTGTGGGTCCTACAGGACTTACTAGAGGTAGTGGACATACTTAACTATAGTAGGATAGAAATAAGTTTTTCCTGTATATATGTGTCCCAAAAAGACTAGAGCAATTTATATGTTCCACTAGAGGTAGGCATCTAGAGAACATAGATGCCTAGCCCGACCCCAGTAGTGGGGTTACTTACTGAGTATTTTATACTCACCCTCTTTTTTTTCTATGTTTATGTTTCAGGTAAGATTAGGGATGCGCCGGCGAATGACAAGCAGAATTCATGATCAAGCCACTGGAACCAGTTTTATGTTTCCGCTCATGAGATTTAAACTCCTTTTCATGTTTTTCTTAGCTTTCAGTGTTGATGTTTAAAACTTACTATTTAGAATCGCTTCCAGATTTATTTATTATCATTTATGATTTATGGGTACCCTACCATTGTTTTTAATATTTGGAATTAAATGCATAAGTCTTTTAAATTTACCTTATTTAATTAGCATGTATTTCACCACAACAGAGTGTCGTTTTAAGTTCCACGCATGCATGTGTTTAGTAACGGCCTAACTTAAGTCCTAGGGAGTCGGGTCGTTACAGCAGGGTTTTCAAGGTTATTAATTCAGAAATTATCTTTCAATCTCTTACTGATCTTCATGCACGGAGCTTCAATATATAGGTCAAAACCATGCAAATGTATCAGGTTGCATGTTGGGCAGCTCCAGCTTGAAGATTAACAATGGAATTTGGTGATTCTCCAATAAATATGGTTAGTGGATCTTTCCCAAAAAAGGAAAAATCCACTAACTAAGAATGTTTTCAAAAACATTTTTTTATTTTAAATTAGTTTTATAAAATTAATTCAAAATAATTAATTAGATAAAAACTAATTTTAAATTTAAATATTAATTTAATATTTAAATATTAAATTAATATAATATCACCAATAAATAAATTTTATATTTAAATCATAATTTAAATATTAATTGATTTTCCAATTTCGTTTAATTTCAATTAAAATAAACGTTTATAATTGTATCATATACAATCAATTGAAAATCCTAAAATTCATACATCAATACTCAATTTATTATTCCAATTTAATGAGCTAGTAGAGAGACCTAATGGACCTACAGATCATGAGCTCCAACGAACTGTAAGTAATTCGTTAAAACTCTTTAATTGAATTAATTACTATTCGTTAACTATCAAGACACACCACTATAGCTCGATAGTTTAACTCTCATCACTGTAGATATATTTCTGTCCATATAAACTATAATCAATAGGTCGATCCTTCATAGGTTATTCATATTTACAGCTGGGTCAAAATTACCGTTTTACCCATGCAAATACATCTTGTTCCTTAAGTTCCCACTGACCCTCTAATGAACAATTTGATTCATAATACTACTTATGAATCATGTCCTTTCTCTACCATAAGAAGACGGTGCCCTGATTGTTCAAGACCTAGAATCAGCACTTAAGAGAACAACCTATCTGTTAACCCTAAAATGGGTAGGAGTGAATTTCATCTTGCAGGGCTATGTGCCTAGCTATTCATCTAATCTTATCCCCAAAATGGAAGGTTTATTGAGCAGTGTTGTTGGACTACTCTCACCCATGCAGATCAAAGGATAGTCCTGAATAAACAGGAGTTCATAGCTAGCTCAGGATTAAGTTCATAGGTTACTTAAATATGAAATAGCCAGTTTTGACAGTAAACGGTCGTTATGAAGAAAAGTGACTATTTCGTGGTCCAGTCTATATGCAAACTCATTGCATAGGATGTCCCACTCACATGTCTTTACATGAATGATCTGTGGATCACATCATTTGTATTACCTATACAAAATGGGCCGCATCCCATAGTGTTATCAGGATGAAATACCCAATTTCATCTATATACTTATTAGACCATTTAGGCTTTATACTATTAACTTGATCCTATTTATGTCACTACATAAAGTTAAAGTACTCATACTATAGCCATGGATATGTTTATTGGATTTTCATAATAGAGTGAAAAATCAACAACTTTATTGAATAAAATACTCAATAATATTTTATTGATAAATAGAATGTTTAACACGAACTGCGAGTTCTAGGACATTCCCAACAAAAAGGTCATTTAGAGCAAAAAAAAAAAAAAGAGTTAAAACAGAGTTTTGGTTGCATTTACTGTTGGGTTTTATGTCCTAAAAACTCGCAGTTTGTAAAATGATAAACATTTTCTATAATCAATATACTTGTTATTAATTTCATAAATTGTACGAAAGTCTAAATCCTTAACTAAGACTCATGACTATTGTATGAGTACTTGAACTTTATGTGGAGACATAAGAGTGGATCAGATTCGAGTAAATAGTCAAAATGATCTATGGTACATGAATAAGGTTGGGTACCTTATTCTGGTAACATCATTGGATGTGGCCTACTCTGTACTTGTTACAAAGAATTGTAAAGTGCTACATACGATGTGATCTTAATTCGTACATGTTATGACATGAGGAGTGGGGGCATCCTGTGAAATGAGTTTGCATAAGATCAGGACCAAGAAATAAGTCACTCTTACTTTATAATGTTGTTTACTGTTTAAGACTGACTATTTCACCTAGATAGCCTAGGTAACTCGATCTTAATCCTGGGCTAACTACGAACTTCTGTTTATTCGAGATTGCCCTTAGATTTGCATAGTTGAGGGTTGGCTCAACAGCGTCGACTCAATAAGACTCTCATTTCAGGGGTAAGATTGGATAGATAGCTGGGGACATAGGGTGCAAGACGAAGCTCATGCCTACCCGATTTAGGGACAGAAGAAAGGTTGTTCTCTCAAGTACTGAATCCAGGTCTTGAACAAGGGGCCCCACCCTCTCACTGAGCTGAGAGAGTTTGGTTTGGTGATTGGATCACAAACCAGTTGTTCATTAGAGGATCAGTAGGGACTTGAGGAATAAGACGTAATCTCAGGGATAAAAAAGATATTTGACCTAACCATTATTACAAACAACCTGTGAAGGGTCGACTTGCTGACTATGGTTAAATTATGTGGACATAATATATCTATAGTGGGGGGAGTGCAAATATGGGCTTTAGTGGAGTGACCTATTAGTTAACAAATGGAGATTAATTTGGTCTAATGAATTTAGCCATTTAATCTCGGATCGTTGGAGCCCATGATCTGTAGGTCCGGAAGGTCCCCATACTAGCTTTAGAATAGCGTGATAAGTTAATGAATTAAGGAAATTAGTAATTATATAAGATATAACTACATATTTAATTTAAGAATTAAACAGAATAGGAAAATTTATATATATTTAAATATGATTTAAATATATAAAGATGGATATGCGTTAAAATTAATTTAATATTTGATATTAAATTAATTAAGGTTTATTTAATAATTAATTTATTAAATTAATTAAAAAATTTCATTTTAAAAATCAAATAGATTTTTTAAATCAAATATTTGATTTTATGATAAAATTGAAAAAAGTAAAACAAACAAAACACATAAAATGGAAAAAGAGGTTTTTCAATTATTCATCACCAAGTAGCTCACTCAAATGGCATTATCATTGCCTTGTCTTCTCCAAGCATGAGCTGCAACTCATGCAATTCACTCTTTTTTCATGTTGTTCTGCAATATAGTGAGGAGATTGGAGTGAAAATTGGGCATGCAATCTATAGAGATTTTGAGAGAAAAATTGGTTTGAAGAAAGAGTTCTTCAACTGATTTTCTGTAGTGAGCATTTCTCCTTCTACCCTTGATTCAAGCTTATTTTGAGTCCCACAACTCAATCTAGAGCACCAAGAGAATAGTGGGGAAGATCTTGAGGTGGTCTACAACAAAATTTGGAGAAAATAGCAATTGGTGAAGGAGTTTTGAAGAAGTTCTACAAGAGGTATGTCTTGAAACTCACTTGTTTCTGAAAAAGCATGCTTTATATTTTGCCAAAATTAGTGAATTTGGGTGCTTAGATGATTCTTGTGCTTCCACTGCTGCTGATACAATCCTAAATTTACAAGTTGAAGAGAAGAAATTATAAAAATGCCCCTTACGAGCGTAGCAACCCTCTGTAGAGCGTAAAGCTATTTTGGAAGACAGAAGCATCAGCACTCGAAGGAGCGTCGCAACGCCCATCTTACGCTGAAGCCTTACGCTTGAAGGCAGTAGCCTGCATTAAGTGCAGCGTACCAACAATGCAAGGTATCGTTGCAATGCTAGGAACATTGACGAAGCAGAGGGAATGCGCACGTGCTTGGCAAGTTGAGCAGCATAGTAGATAGCGTTTCTACGCTACATCCTTATGTTGCAGCAATTAAAAAGCCAACGTTGATATGCTGTCGCAGCGTAGCTGCTAGTATAACTAGAATTCTTTCTGAATTAGGTAGAGGGAGGAGGAGTTTTAGGCCAATTTTGAGAGCTTTAAGCTCAATTTTGGCTATTATGAGATTACTTTGTATTTTGAATTTTAATTGTATATCTTGGCACCGTGATTCAGATTCAATGAACCTTTGAAGGCTCATCGTCGGTTTTAAGGTTTGTTGGGTGTTTTCTTTGAATTTTATGAGATTTTGATAAATTCTTCTTGGATCTTTTTGTTTCTTATTGAGTTCCTCTCTTTGTTTTAATTTCAAGAATGAGCATATGGGTAGATTAAATTGACAACTTAATTGCATATACTCATATGTCCATCCACCCTTGCTATGTATGTTTTAAATGTCCTTAATTGTATTGAAAACATGCTTAATTTGTGTAGCAATAGGATTTAATTAGAATTATGGCTTGATTGTTAGACTTCTAGGATTAACTAAAAGATAACAAAATCTAAATATTAGAAATTTGTTAGGCTAGATTTGGCCAATTTAGCTTAATGTCCTAATCAATCCAAGAACTTAATGCGATTAACTAAATGAAAGGGCTTGTTTGACAACATTTAGTTAATTTAGGAATAGACATCATGTTGATTTTTTTTTAGGGAGTTTTTCGGGATTTCCCTACATTTGATTAAGGTCGATAAATAGTTAATCCTTGAATATTTACATTGATGAAGGTAATATTGTGTTCCTCCTTAGTCTTTTTTAATCTATCTTACTTTTCTGCATTTTTTAAATTCTACATTTAGTTTTTCCCGTCAAACCAAACACAAAGCTCCCCATTTTTATTGCTTTCAAAGACTAATTTAGCTTAGAAGAGATTTTATCTTAGGCTCTCTGTGGTTCGATCCCAGACTTACCGCTTGTGCTATCCAATAGTATAAGTAGTTGTCTCAGTGAAATTATAAATATTATTTGATTCTCGAAGAGAGTTTTATGATAACTTGTAGAAATACAAGTTATTGTTCTCTCAAAGTTAGAATAATTAGGATCTTTAGTTATGTAAACACACTCATTATGAAGGAAAACACATGAAATTCCATATATGTAGTAAACTCATACAAAAGTATCTTTTTTAATAAAAAGTTGCCTCACTAACGCAGTTCAACGCAGGAATCAGAAAAATTTACTAAGTGGTGCAGTGAAGGCCAACGCAAGGAGTATGTGTCCCAGACTGTTCAACGCATGAAGGATACAGTTGGCTCGTACATTTAATGTCAAATTACCACTTGCAAGTATGGGCATCTGACTGACAGCGTCTGAGCAATCCAGAAGTGGCAGGCGGTTGGCCCAGGGTATGGAAATTAATGCAATCAAATCACCATGTTGTTGAGAGATTGCCTATAAAAGGGGAAGCCAACTGCAGAATCAAGAGTTAGAGAATTTTAGAGTAGACAGTTACAAAAAGCCAGTAGTTAGAAACTCTCTGTCGTCTGCAAGCAAGAAGTAGGAGGGATGGCCACCATTCCACCGTTGATCAAGAGGTGCTTCCAGAGAGAAGCTCAAGAGAGAGATCTTTTTAAACTCCTCCACCAATTTGGTCACAACAAGCATTAAAAACAAGTCAAAGAGGACAAGAGATTGAACTCTGCAACTTGACTTCTTCCCTTTCATCTTATATTTTCATTCACCATTTTATTTCACTAAGTTGAGATTGTTTGTATAAACACTTGTTATCTTTAACTCAATCTTATCTTCATCCATTCATCATTTCTCTATCTATTTACTTCCAAAGTTGTTGTTGTGTTTGTGAATTAAGTCTTCCTGATCAGTTGATTAAAGTGATAACGTAGTTCATTCATTCGAGAGAGTAGTTTAACGGTTGAACGCATCAAGTTAGGGCATGAAGTAATTTTGGAGATAGAATTTCTCATGTATGTCGCCTGTTCTTCGTAACTAACGCATGCACCATAGATATAGGATTATGTGTGCATTCGTATCAAGAGATGTTGAACTTAGCATAAACTAAAGAATAGAATTCGCAACGCATAGCACATACACTTATATTATAAACAAATATATGCACCATCTTCATTCCATCTTCATTGTGCTCATATAGGCTTGTTATTTCTATTAGGAAATAAACGCATATCATCTACACTTAAAACCATTCATCCATAAATCCCTTTCTCCCTCTGAACTTCTATTCCTTCTTGCATGCATGCCATTAGATTAGTTTAAATAACCAACACCTCTCAGTTAATTAGGAAACATCTACATTAAATACGAAAACAATTCCTGCGTTAGTATTTTAGAGTCTTTGCTTTCGACCCTAGACTTACCAAGAAACTTAGGTTAGATTTATACTTAGGTCTAACTTAAGAGAATTTGTATGCATTTACAAGGTGTGCATGCATCTATCACCAATGTATCGCCTTATTTTCATACCAAGAGATAGATCAATCATCCATCCATCTTCACTTTTCATAATCATTCGTCACCATTTTCCTTCATCTTCATAATCACATTTAGAACCTAAATTATGGGAGAACAGTTTGTGACACCTATTCCTTTGGTCGATCACGTGGTAAGCACATAGAAAGGAAATATCACCTGATACGAGAGATTATGCAACAAGGATATGCGATTATCACGAAGATAGCTTCAGAGCATAACATTGTTGATCTGTTTACAAAGACTCTCACGGCTAAAGTGTTTGAGGTCATCTCGAGGATATGGTCAACGAGATATGCATCACCTTGTCTAGGGCAAGTGGGAGATGTATAAGGTATAGTGTATGCACTAGTTTATTGTATTTTACTTTCATGTTTTGTACATCCCATTAGTTTTAGGACAAGTGGGAGATTGTTGGAATTTATATCCTAAACTCGTAGTCTATAAAGTTGTAAACAAATTTTCTATATAAATAAAATGTTATCTTTAATAACTAGTTGTTATTTATTTAATCACATAACTCAAATCCAATAAATTAAGATCTGAGGTTATTTTTAGGTAACTTGAATAGTATATGGCTAACATACAAGTGAATCATGTTCAAACAATAACCTAAGATTGGGTGCTTTATCCTGGTAAGACTATGGATACGGCCCACTTTGTATTGGGTGCTTAAGTATCGGGTCGTGTAGACAGTGGGATGCTCAACTGAAAGAACTCTTAACGAAGAGCATCCATGAGTGCATTCAGATCTTTCCGATTTCATTGTGACCAAAATACAATACATACATTCTAACAGATAGTTATGCAAATTAACACTAATTAACGGCATGCTTTGATAAATAAAAAACAAAGGAATGAGTTCTCATACCAGTTGAAGATTCTCTTCAAAACTCGAACTCAACACAGCGGAAGAACCTCTACGAACTCTATTGCTCAGCAAATAGTCGGCTACGGAAGCACGATCGTCTACACGAACGGCAGCAACACAAATAAGCACGAACAAGTAAGCAGAGGGGACGACACCACCAGTTGGAGCCCTTAATATTCTCGGAGTGAGAATCCAAATTGTGGTCTTTGGTGAATTTGGTAGAGGTAGGAGGAAAGGCAGATCATGTAGACGATAAGTAAGTGAGAAAGATAGCTATCGTATAGTAGGGATGCTTATCGTTTAGACAAAGCTACACGATCATGTAGGTTTTACTAAGCAATCTTCTAGTAAAAGGTATACAATCGTTTAGAAAACACGGCACGCTAGGCGATCGTTTAGGAAAGCTAAGTGATCGTTTAGAGAAAGGCGTTCGATTGTTTATACACGGATGTGCGATCGTTTAGACGACGAGACTTTATCATATAGGCTCTCAGGTAAGTGATCAAGACGTTTTCACACCGATTGCGATTTTTTCTAACTTTTTTGCCAAATGAACAAATTTTCCTTTTATTCTTCGGTTACCATGACTGAACACGACTGCTCCCACTAATGCACGATTGAGGAGAATAATTCGGCCAATTATCTCATAATTAACCAATTTAATAATAAATGAATATAATCATATTATATTCTTACCCTATAGTTTGATATCATATATCTATTATAGTAATTTCTCCTCCACTTGATATAAATCATATTTATATCTAATTTCCTCCAAAATAATGTATCTTATACATTTAGCCAATTATATCATATATAATTAACCAGTTCAATTATATCATATATAATCGAACTCTCTCTTGTCAATTGAACATTTCAAACTGACCCAAACACTAATTCTCGACTTTATCCAAGCTACCTAGGGGACCTAATGGACCTGTGGCTTGAAGCTACAACGGTATGTGAATAGCTAACTAAACTCTTTAGTCATGAGATCCACTATTCGTTAATTACTAGGCATTCCACTAAAGACCAACAGCTGAACTCTTCTTACCACAGATATATTTCAGTGTCCATCGGATATAACCAATCATGAGTACGATGACCCTTCACAGATGCTCGTAAGTACAGTTGGGTCAATTTACCGTTTTACCCCTATAGTTAGATCTCACTCCTTAAGTACCACTGATTCCTCTAATGAACAATACAACATAGTCCAACTACGTGTGAACACCTCTCGGGCTAAGAGAAAGTGTGTGGCACCACATCGTTCAAGCCTTGGAATCAGCCCTTAAAGGAGCTATCTATCTACTTACTCCTGCCTCGGGAAGGAGTGAATTTCATCTTGTGTAGCTGAGTTCCCAGCTTCCAAATCAGAAGAATCCTCAAAATGGTAGGTTTGAATCGGCGACCTGGCCACTTGTACCCATACAAATCAAAGAATCATCCTCAATGGCAGGAGTTCTCAACTCACTCAGGATTGAGGTCATGTTACCTATGGTCATCCTAGTGAAATGAAGTCTCTGTCATGAACGGTGTTATATAACGAGACGTTAACACTTCGGGGTCAGGTCTAATACAAATTATTTGTATAGAACGCCCCTGCTCACTGTCCTCTACACGAATGATCAAGATCAGATCATTTGTGACAAGTCACAACACTTGTGACCATTCCACAAAGTGGGCCACATCCATAGCGTTACCAGGATAAGGTTTCCCTCCTATATTCATATACTACATACCATTTTGGTTATCACTCAAGAGATGATCCACTTGTATGTCACCACATACATGCTTAAGTTACATATAGATAATCAGGGATTTTATATTTATTGGTTTGTGGTAAAGTAAATAAAACATACAACTGAGCAAAAACAAGATGTGAAGTAAATATCATATATTATACAACACAAGCGGTCGTACAAACTATTTACAAACTACAAGACACGAGACTTTAGGGCATCAGCCCCAGCAATTGTTACAACGATTTAATTCAAATTGTTCATGTGGAGACATGTAAGTAGGGGTATTCTATGCAATGAGATTGTATAAGACTGGATCACGAAATATATAGTCTCTCATTATAACACTGTTAACTGAAGAGATTAATATTTCAAATGATTATCATGAAACTCAATCTGAATCCTGAGTGAGTTATGAACTCCTGCTGGTGAGGGTCATCCTTTGATTTGTATGGGCAAGAATGACCTCGGTTGCCGACTCGATTAGCCTACCATCTTGGGGACGATACCAAATGGGGAGCTGGAAACATAGCGTCACAAGATAGAATTCACTCATTCCCTTCTTTAGAGAAAGTAGATAGGTTGTTCTCTTAAATGCTAACTCCGAGACTTGAACAATGAGGCCTTACCCTCTGACTGGCCCGAGAAGGATTTTATTTATGGTTGGACCATAAACAGATTGTTCATTAGAGGATCAGTGGTACTTAAGAAGCAAGAAGTAACTACAAGGGTAAAATGGTAATTTGACCCAGTTGTAGTTGCGAACAACTTGTTAAGGATTGAATTACAGAAAGTTATTAAAAATTAATAGACACAAAAATATTCTATAGTTGATCAGAGTGCAGTTATGGGTCTATAGTGGAGTGCCCCATAGTTAATGAATGTTTGATTAATTTAGCTAAAGAGTTTAATTAATCTCGTATCAACAGGATTAAACAAGGATTTAGGTGTTATAAATTTGAAGTGTTCAAATTATTGTTTAAGGAAATTTATTGTATATGATACAATTTAATACAATGTATATAGATATATTATAATATATAATTTATTTAAATTAGATTTAAATTTAAATCTATGTAATATGAGAGAATAATATTTGAGGTTATAATATGAATCAGTTCATCTTAAATCTATATAGTAAATTTAATGTGAATGAGATTCATATTAAACTATAGGTTATGAGAGAGATGGATTTTGAATATGATTCAAATATTAAATTAATTAAAGATTTGATATTTAATTAAAGATTAAATAAGTATTACTTTTATTAACTAATTATTAATTAATTTATTTATATTTAAATTAGATTTAATTTCAATTTCAATTTAAATAAATTAATCAGTCAACTCCCCTGCATTGCAGGGGAGTGGTTAGTGGGATGAGGGGTTTTAACTCCCCTCACGTTTTATTTTTTAACCCTAGAAGACTAAGAAATACAGAATAGTCATCTCTCACTCTCACGTAAAAAAATAACAAATAAGAGTTCTCTGGTTTTTGTCTTCCCTTCTCCAAGAACACTAAAACTCCTACAAGCTTCCTTGTTCTAAAGAGAATAGCAGAGAAGATCGATGGTCATGTCATGCTTGTGATTTGATCGTGTTGATCTAGAAGATTGAGAAATGGTCTTTGAGAATTGATTCTACAAAGGGTATAATTCATCTTCCCTATTACTGTGTAAAGCACGTTTGGCCTAATTCTTTATGTTTCTATTCTATAATTTTTTTGTAACAAAATTGGGGCAAAGCGATAAACCGCTTCTGCATTGGGATTCAATCCCTTCACCTCAAAGGCACTTCTGGGCAAGGTAGTTTGGTCGAGGTACTTCCTGTTTTTAGTTAAAAGCGTTGATGCTGATTAGGGCTTTGGCTTGGATGCACGTCGTTTGATTACTGGATTTTGTGTGTTCCTTGGAGATTCTTTGGTCCCTTGAAAATCTAAGAAACAAACCACTATCTCTCGTTCCTCCACTTAAGTTAGATATCGGGCCTTGGGTATGGATTTCTCAACTCCTTAATGATCTTCACGTTGATTCATTCTCTCCTGCTTTGGTCTATTGTGACAACCAGGCAACAGTATGCATCGCCACCAATCCCACATTTCATGAGAGGATGAAGCATATTGAGATAGATTGTCATTTTGTACGTGATAAAGTTACTACTAGATTTTTGAAGTTGTTTCCCATTCGATCTTCATTCCAGGTTGCATATATGTTCACCAAGATTTCCTCCTCAACTCGTTCGCACTTTCTTATGTCTAAGACGGGTGTTTTAAATTTACACACTCCATCTTAAGGGGAGTTTCCATTGTTGAAAGCTGTAGATTAGTCATTTTGTTATGTTAGTTTGAACTAGAATTAGTTAGTGTATTTCTATTACTTACTCAAGCACAGTGTACAAATATGGGTATAGAATCCTTTATCGAATGGTGGAAAATAGAAGATTGTTCTTCCTGAATTTTATTTTCTTCCAAAATAACCAATAAATAGGGTAAGAAGTAGCAATAAATTCCCACAAAATGGGACAATTTGGTGTCACTGTTCCCCACGTTCACTTAAACACTTTAACATTTATTAAGAAGATTGAATTGCTTCTGATTTCATAAGTACACATCGCATTTAAAGAGGAATTTGCACTTAAGTTAGCATCCCACAAACCTCTGATTTTCTTTTTATTCGAGAGTGTCTGAACCTATTTATGTATGCTTCATTTAATTTCGTAGAATAATTTATGATAATTAATAGATTTTTTTAAATTAAATTTGCCAAAATTTTAAAAGTTAAAGATTAAACTTGACAAAATAAGTATAACTCAATTGACATTTGAATGTGTTAGCCACCATCAAATCCCTCAAACCTCTATTATATTAAAAAGAAAAAAGAGATTAGATTTTATAAAATAACTTGAAACTTTAAAGTTTGTTTCGGTTATATATCTATCTTTTAAAAATATTTATTTTGTTCCACTAAATAAGTTTTTTTCCATAAAATGAGATGGAATGACTAATGTGTAAAACTTAAATTGCAGACATGACATCATTTAGAACATCATATGATTTATATGTGACAACTTATGTATTAAATTGATTAGGTATATGAATTTAATAATATCTAATGACCCTTTTGAAAAAAAAAATGGAAAAAACCTAATGAGATGAAATAAATTTTAAAAAAATGAAAATCGTGTTCTAATTTGAATACATCAATTTGCATTCTTAATTTTTGTAACAATTTTAAAATTTAAAGGTATTTTTCAGAACAAATTTAAAGGTTAAAGTTTCAAAGTTAATATACATAACTGAAACTAACCAAAAGCTTAGGTTGTATTAAAAAAAAACATTTGTATATTTTATTCTTAAAATTTGGAATAGTGTTTTCAATATTATCTTTTTAGTGAAATTCAAAATAGAACAATGTTAAAAAGTAAATAATATTTTCATAAACATGACCCTTTTGAACTATCTTTCAATCGACTAGAGATTTCAGTGCATAAAAGATGTGTTAGATGATATATAATTAAATTCGTCTTCATTCATTAGTTTAAACTTTTGGATCAATTGGTAATTTAAGATGATATTAGAGTAGATGGTCTAAAGAGGTCCTATGTTCAAGCCCCTTATTTTTATTTTCCCCCTAATTAATACTCGCCTTCACCCACTATATCTTAAGTTTTTGGGTCAATCGGTTAAGAAGCTGGACACATAGGACATTGCGTGTGGGTAAAACTCTAGGAGAATTGTTGAAATTGACCTAAATTTAATCTCATAGATTCAAACTTTTAAACTTTTAGAGTGTTATTTGCCCATTTTAGACTAATATGATCCTTAATATGTAACAATTGTCTTCAACTTTCAATTATTATTTTGTCGACTTAAACATACTTTAATAGATAGAATATCTACGATTATATAATGATTTAATCTTTCATTCTTGTAGCAGTAATTCAATCCGCAAATTGAGTATGAAAATGATCACAAATTTCAAAAACTAAAACCCCATTTGATAACTATTTTGTTTTTTGTTATTATTTTTTAAAATTGTCTATTTCATCCACATTTCTTACAATGATGTGCATCTTTTTTAAGTACAATGGTTAAATTCTTAACAAAATTCTAAAAACAAAAACAATTTTTAAGTTGTTTTGTTTAGTTCTCAAATTTTGGCTTGGTTTTTTTAACCATTGGTAAAAAAATAAATAACAAATGAAGAAATTTGGAGGTGTAAGTAGTGTTTATAAATTTAATTTTTAAAAACAAACACAAAAAATAAAATGGTTACTAAACGGAGTCTAAATAATAATCAACTAAACTATTGGGAAGATAATTAAATAAGATATATATATATATATAATATTCTTGAATAATAATCAATAGATAATATGTTTAATATAATCTTCAGTTCAACTCGACATTAAGAAAAACATAGCCTAGGACGACATACCAAATGTTGAACAGGAGAATTAATTATTGTATTTAATTTTCATGATGTCACTCTTTTTTCTTTTTTTTTTCCTTTTTCCGATCTATCTTGAGACAGTTTTTTCGAATAATTTATCAAACTGAATAATAAAAGAAGATGGAAAGTGAGAAGTTGAGGAGTTTAAAAGTAGAATAAGTACAACCTTTTTAAGTATTTAATTGTAAAAGTAAGTCATTTTAAAAAAATAACTGAAAGTTAAACAACTATCAAGATAGTTTTTAAAACACCTTTAAAATTTATTTTGAATAATTATCAAAAGAAGTTCAAATAAAAATGATTTTTTTTTTTAAGAAAACACTTGTTTTTAGTTAATTCAAACAGTCACTTAATATCCAATCGCTTATTTTAAGTTGGTAAAATAAATTATTTATTAATCTATTAAAATTATTTTTTTAATTCTAACTATTCAGTATCATTCTACTTCCAACTTTAAAATCAACTATTATCATGAACATAACTGATGTTCAGAAAAAAAAAATCAAAGTCTGATTTTTCTATACCACAATATTGTACTTATATTATTATTATTATTTTAAAAAATAAAGTCAACAGACCAATTAAAATACAATAATGAAATCTAATATTATAAAAATATATTTCTCATGTAAGTGGTCTAATATATCCTATTAATATAATTTTTTTTTTAGAAAGATAATACATCCCATTAATGACGAAGACAACCACTGTCATGTGACATTTAAAGTCAAATCTGTATAATTGGCATTATGCCCTTAATCACATATAAATACACATTAATTCCACTCAAATACCATCATAATTTTCTTTAGTAATACCTTCTCATCATTTTTAATCATAGCATTTTATGTAGATATATTATAATCTTTTCCAACTTTGTCACGCTCCCAATTTGTATGGGGTGGTTTGATTTTAATGCTATATATATATATATCAATTAATATTTCTTTTAATAAATATAATAATTTATTATCAAATTAATATCGTCATCCTAACAATTAAGTGAAAACAAAACATAATTCAAAATTCAACGACCAATCCAGTAAAATAAGTACAATAAATAGAAACAAAATTAGTTTTAGTTCAAAAGTTGCATAAATCAAATCGGATGGTCAATCAAGAAATGGCAATTTATGTCATATCCGTCTGGAATGATATAAAATGATTATTGATGTCTTATCTACTAAATTATGTCGTGAGTTATATATAATAAAGTATGAGGTTGGCTGGAAAAAAATGAGTGAGAAAAAATTTATAATTCTTTTTTTTTCTCTCTTAAAAAAAAGTGAACGATGTCACTCTCGACAAAATGACCTCTTATATAAATTATTGGCTATATGATACAAAAATGATGGATCTTTTAATATAAAGAAACATCTTCAATTCCTTTTACGAAATCGATTGCAAACAAAGAGATGGAGACAATAATTTGTGTGTAGTAATAATTAATAATCCAACCAGAACAAAAAAGAAGAGAAAAATAAAGAATCTTTATAAGAAAGGAAGAAGCCAAATTAAATGTAAAGCAGAGGAGCCAATTAGAAATCATAGCGTGGCAATTATCAGAATCTTAATTGAAGATGATTATAATGTAATTGGGTCCAATTAAATAGTGAAAAGGAGCCAATTTTACTCGATGCTGGGTCAACTCAAACATCTGTCACCTCCCTTCCTTTCTTCTGCGATCAAAACTTTGCTTTTAGAAGGATTTTGGAGTGATTTGACTCGGGAAATTAAAGGGCAGTTTCCTTTTTTATCTGTTTTAACTCTCAATTCTGAGGTTTAATTTAATTAACTACACTGTGATTATGATCATTGATGAGATGGGCTGCTCTTGTTTTGTTATATAAAGGCCCTCATGGCCATCGTCTGCCTTTCCCAATTATAATTGCCGTTTTTCTCCATTTTTGTTGAAGTTCATCAAATTCAAAACAACCCCTTGTTGTCTTTTTTGAGTAATGATCCTGAAATTCTCTTTTGTTTTGTTTCTCCTTTTTTGGGAAGAGTTTCAATTCTTCGCCATTTAAAAAGGGTATTATACTCTGCAGAAGATACTGCTGCTTCTGCTTTTCTTTTTTTCCATAACCCCTTCTGTTAGTTTTTGCCTTTTCCCAATGTTTCTTTTCGAATTATAATAAGGAACACTTCGATTGTGAATGGAAGAGAGTAATTCAAAAAGCAAGTTCAAGAGGGTTTGCGTCTTCTGCGGCAGCAACTCGGGTCATCGAAAAGTCTTTAGCGATGCTGCTCTTGATTTGGGAAATGAATTGGTTTGTTTCTTCTATAATCCATCTCCACCCTTTTACACTATATTGCTTTTCGATTGCGATTGGGTTTCACTTTCACCATTGATTGCGTTATTAGGAGATGTTTCATTCTTTTCTTACCCTATGTTTCATTGGGGTTTTTTTCAAAAGTCATTTTGCTCTTATTTCCATGGTTCCCATTTACTTAATGCTGTGAATTACAGGTGGAGAGGAAGATTGATTTGGTGTATGGTGGGGGAAGTGTTGGGTTGATGGGCTTGATATCCCAGACCGTATATGATGGAGGCTGCCATGTTCTTGGGTAGGATAGAATCACAATTTGGGCTGTTTTTTATTCGGTGCCTTTCATTGATAATGCAAGACTTGAATGAATTTGAATTTTGAAGTGCACATTAATGAGAATTGTTCTTGATTTTTATTTACATGTAGGGTCATTCCAAAAGCTCTGATGCCCCATGAGGTATAACTTATAAGCTTGTTTTGTTTCTTCATTTAGCTAAACTAGTATTCCTTTTGCTCTTTTATTGTCTCTAGACTCAGAACATGTCTTTATTACAAGTGCTTCACCTATTTTTATCAAAGTACGAAAAAGAAATTGACCACATGTAAATTGTCTTGGATGATGATCCTGGTAGATTTCTGGTCAAACAGTTGGGGAGGTAAGAACGGTTTTGGACATGCATGAGCGCAAAGCTGCGATGGCTCGAGAATCAGACGCTTTTATTGCTCTTCCTGGTAATTTTTATGGAGAATTCATGCCAACAACTTTCTACATAGTTCTACATTATTGCTCAACAGCATTTTGTTTTGCCAATTCATTAGCTTGGAGGATTAGATGTATAGTTTGTTTTGATGTATGATTATTATTTGCAATAGGAGGGTATGGGACGATGGAAGAGCTGTTGGAAATGATAACGTGGGCCCAACTTGGTATCCACAAGAAACCAGTAAGCTTAACCTGTGATAATTCTGTGGTTAAAAGTCTTGTTAGTCTAGCCAACTTTCTTTTAAGCTTGTACTGTGGGCATTACTCTGTGCAGGTCGGCCTGCTTAATGTTGATGGTTACTACAACTCTTTGTTGGCATTATTTGATAATGGCGTGGTAGAAGGTTTCATTAAACCCGTTGCTCGAGAAATTGTGATATCTGCTCCAACAGCAAAGGAACTCATGGAAAAAATGGAGGTATCTGACACCCCCATCCCAGTTTTTACTGAAAGCAGTGTAAGAGAACTGAATAAATATAGAATGAAATGAAACCAAAGCATAGATTCTGACTTTGAAAGTTTTTTTATAAGACTAAGGATCCTGAAGACATTTTCGATAAGATTCGTATATCTTTGAGATCAACGAGTAGATGCTTACTGAAGTGTGATCAATATTTTGTATTGACCTCTAAAATTGACTTGGAAGTTCAATTTTGTATGATATGACGATTACACATCTGGTCTCTTGCCACAATTGTAACTATTCGATAAAGCCATTCTAATTCTGTTTTTGATAATTTTGTTTTCCAGGAACATACTCCTTTCCGTGAAAATGTTGCTCCCCACGAAAGCTGGGAAATGGAGCACCTTGGTGATTATCCGAGCCATGAAAACAAACCTTGACAGATATGTGGTAATGGGACTTCCCTTGAGATTCCTGATGTCATCCATCATCATTTTTAATCATGAATGGAAACCTGTTGTGATGGGGCCATAAGTGGTTCATGATTGTGTACTTGTGTTCTTTGTGATTGGAATTTTAATAAATACCCCTTTCTGTTTAAGAAGTGCTTGGTTTGTGGTCAATCAAAACACCAATCATAATATCTAGTGGACTGGTCACCACTTCTTAAAAGGAAAAGCAAAACAGAGTAAACAAGCATTATTAATGCAGAACTTTCTTTGCACTTTGAAGGCCTAGTCCCACAAATTTGATGTTCTTTGTGGACTTAATTAGGAGAGTTAAAGAAGGCCACATCTTTCAATTAATTGATGAATTCCAAATAATTGAAAGTCGGTTTCATCATTTTGAAAAACGTTTTATTAAATTACATAGACCATCTTGAAAACACCCTTATTTTAAATACAATAGGCACCACATAATTCCCTATGAGTCGATATCAAGCGCCATGCTTTATAACATTTTCTAAAAAAGATAGGGACTAGTCCTTTAATTTGGGCCCAAAAAACTGATGCCCTAGCATTGGGTGCCACTGCCAGGTTGTAGTTGCAGAATTTTGGCCTGGGCTGATAAGAAGTTAAAACAAGCTACCTAACACTTCATAGAGGTCAACATTCCAATAGATTCAATGTTTTTAAATGTCCAAGGCACACTAAGGCGTAATGGTCCTCTAAAGTCTAAGCGTAAAGCGCACAAAAAGGCACGGGCTTTTTTTTTTTTTGTGGGGCGCACTATATATAAAAATATTACATCAAAAAGAGAAAGCAAAGTTGAAATGGAAATATGAAGAAAAAAAAAGACCCTTAACACAAGAAATTTTGCATTTAGGCCTAATAAACTTGATTCTTTTAGTGTATAATGAAGGAAAAGCCTTAATTACTACTATTTTTTAAAAATAATAAAAAAGCTCCAAGATCCAGGGCTTTGAGTCTTGGGGCTTCACAAAAGGCGTGCGCCTGGGACGTGCCTTATTTTGTGAGCCTCGCCTTTCCAAGGTGAGGGTGCCAAACCTGCACCATGGGCCTAGGCGCGCGTTTGAAAGGGCTTTTTAAAACACTGAGTACATTGTAATTTATTTAAACCTTCAGTACTTTAAAAGGCCTTTGTTATACTGAGCTTGAATTGATAAATTTGAATGATTACAATTTACAAATTTAGTAGATTCTTAAACTATTTTGTTTGTGAGAAGAGTGGCAAAATTTTTGGGGAGTTTACCTATTTGCCATATTATCTTGTTGAGTGCTTTTTCTTCTTATAATGGCAGCTTGTAGTTCAACTTGTTTAAAGGTCCATATTTATACTGAGCTTGAATAACAAATTTGAATGGTTTAGATACTTCAGCTGTCTTTCAGTTTGAAAATGAATGGATATAATTTCTTGTGCTCTTTTGGACAAAAGAGAATATATATATCTTTTCCTAATTGTGATGCACAACTCATGAGTTAATAGACACCAATATCAAAGCCGCTTCATCAAGCAGATTCTCAGATAAGACAGGATGAAAGAAAAAGAAATTAACCTATTCCTGTGACTTCCTTTTTTCTCCTATTGCTTTCTTTAGAAAATTAAGTAAATATTGGAATGCCATTTCGTCTGAAACCTGAAAATTTTCAACTTACCTGCAAAAAGCCTCTTTAACTTTACATTAGAAGAGACACCCAGATGTCAATACACTGACCAACCAAATGTATCTGGTCCCAAAACTATAGGAAATCCAATACTCTGTCAACCCTGGAAATCCAGTTCATCATAAGCTAGCTTTATTTGACAAGCTTGGCCTCAAGTCAGTTTGCCAAAGTGTCACATGGGTTTCTCAGGTTATTGTCCATTCCCGCCTCAGGTGTAGGGTTCTTATGTTGTGGGCATCTTTGCAGTAGTCCTATGACGATGTTTTGCTATCAATCACTTGTCTGGTTGTGATTGGAAGAATCATAAACTAAGGAATTTGAAGCTGAAAGCATAGGAAGTGTTTTTGAATGCTGGGTTTGTTTGCATTCCATTTTTTTTTTTTTCATCATTAAAGAGATGTTGCTAACACAAATTAGTCAGTCAGATGAAATGACACGAGGGGCCTTGAGTGTATTATGTGGTGTAAATGAGAGTTAATGATTTTGGCTGTTAATTCTTCCCTTTTCAGAGGACCCTTTTTTTCTGCTATGAGTCCCCACAGGCTATAGAACTGCTCGCTACTCTACTAGACATGTTTGTTTGCAATAATGGAGATGATGGAAAGCTGAGGTTATCAGATTATGGATTCATCTCCCTCAACTTTGTCCTTGCACTTGCAGATTACAGATATTTCTGTTTTATTTTAGCTGTGTTTTTTTATGAAATGCTGAATGTTATTACCTTCCATGGGTGTTTGAATTATTGGTGTCCCAAGTAGAAAAAAAGGAATGGATTTGATGTTATTGAAAGAAAAAGAAGGAAAGCTGGTTGCTTGGTTGGTTGATTCTTCTGATTATAAACTTAAAGAAATGGCAGAAGCAGAGATTTCTTACTGTTGAACCCATTTTCAAATCATTTCCCACTCTCAGGTGTGGAAACAGGAGGAAATTTCCAAGAGCTTTTGGTGTTTTCCCAATTGTCTATGTTCTCTTGGTTAAGATTCCTCTATCTATCTCTCTGTGAAGAAGTGAGCTTGAAAAGTAAAACTGTTTATTATTCTATTCTTTTACATTTTGGTAAGCACTAGACTACTAGTAGTGCATTTTTCTCTTTATTATCTTGTGTTATTAATTATTGGCTCTGAGATGTCCCCAGTGCTGCCCTCCTAATTGCAGCTTTATTCATAAGCACCCTTCTTATTAATTTCTTTTGTTTTGATCGTTTCTAAAAATTGGTTTGTGTGTGCGCTCAAAGTTATTAAGTTTAAGATACTATTTGGAAATTGGAATGACTTCTTTGAAGTGTTTTTTTTTTTTCTTTAACACTCAGAAAACCATTTCAAACCTGTTCTCTTTTTACCAAAAAGGTATTAAAGTTGAAGCAACCTAAAAAAAAAAAAAAAAACCAAATTTTGGAACAAGAGTTGACTTTTCAAAAGCTTAGACTTCAGAGGCTAACATAAAAAATAAGTGATATTTCATGTACTTGTTGAAGTGTTTCTTTTTTTTCTTTTCCCCCTTTTTGGTTGGGGGCTATAGAAAAACATGCACCACTTGATTCAATAAAATTCCCACTTATTTGACTTAATATTGGCTTGTATCTGTTCCACTAGAGAGTAGGGAGTAATCAGCAGTATGTCCAAATTTGTTAGCTGGCATATTTTCTTGACTACCAAGGATAGTACTTTCCAGTTTCCACCATAATTCATAGGTAGGAGCAAACTTCAATAAGAATGTTAAAAGGTGTTTATATTCCAACTTTTTTAAGATTTCCATGCTCTTCGACCAACATTACACCACAACCTTTTCATCATTAAAAATTGAAGTAATTGAAATGAAATTTCATTAATGGAAGAATCATAGTAGGCTTGAATCGCAAACATAATTTGATTACTTTTGATTTCATTTATCTATGGCTTGATCATATTCGGTAACAATCAATAACGGTAAAAATAACAATAAATATGACAATTTCATAATTTTTATACTGTTACATAACAATATCTATAATAGTAACAATAAAGGTAGTGGATCCTACATAAGAGATTAATCGGCCTCCATTTTTTATATTACCATCGACAATTATTATATAACTATTATATTTAAATTTAAAATGTTTTTTGTTTAATAACCAAGACTATAAATGTTTGAATTTAACATATATGAATAATTTTTTTTAGTACATGTATATATATAATTATTCCCTTCTACTAAATAATTTCTCATTAAATTCAAATAACTCATGTGAAATTAATCATTAAAATCATTATTTATTATTATTATTTTTTTTTTTTTTTTTTTTTGACAAAGTTAAGTTATGCTCATATTGACAAAAACTTTTCAATAGTGGTTATGTAAGAGACTGCATTTTCATACAACTTCAACAAATTGTAACAAAATGAACTAAACAACCAGAATCCATTAAATCTACGTATTTCATGACTGAATTAGATTATACTTATTATCTAAACAGTTGTTTAAATTGGATAAATTTACGATCCAAACTCTGAAGTGCCACACATAAACCGGTCTTGCAGACATCTCAAATGGGTACATCTCTTCATAAATGGACTCATATCAGCATCATCAATTTTCAAAACTTAAATATTGTAATGGGTAAATGGATATTAAAAAATGGTCTTAAACATTGAAACAATCAAATCCAAGGGGATTTCACAATGTCGTTGCCTAAGCAAAAGAAGGTATAATCTTATATATATATATATATATATATATATATAAAATCACATTAAAAGTACACCCATGAGAAAGTGGAGTGCATTACCAAATTCCAACTCAGATCCGTATACGTTCGTACCTGGTCTCCCACATTGGTATTGTCTATACATGAACTGTCTTCGTGGTTTTCAAGCGTCAGCCTTTTCTTTTGAAGATAGCATCAAATTTTGCAATGTGGTTGTCTGAATGATTGCACTAGGGCTTGAATCTCTTAAGCGGACAGATGATCCTGATCTATGCCCAAAGTTCCTATCAACACCACTTCGCTTAAAGCGCCGGTATAGCCAAGTAAAACGTCGAATCAGTCTTGAAGAACTCACAAGCAGAATAACACCGACGATGATTAGCAGCCTGTACAGAGAATGTCTTGAATTAATAGGCCAATAGACACAACCTACATATACCAAACTTCTAACACTTTCCAGCCATCTAATGCACCAGAGCCTCAAAACAAGTTCCGTCAGTTATCGTAAACTCGAAAGGTAATTATAGTTTTTCTTTATCAAGTCAAAGTAGCGATGTGGAGTACACAGGACGAGGTATGTATTTCTAGTTTACCATCCTAGCAGAAGGAGAAGGCGGCCAGTTGGTGACGAGGGCAATTCTTCACCCAGAGCAAGCATACCAGCAACAACACCAGTGATGATCGATGCCACAGCAGCACATGTAGACACCACAATTGCCCTCCCATGTTTTAGTCCTCGAGTCTACTAAAAAAAAAAAACAACATTATTATGAACTAGAATAACACAGGCAAAAGCTGTCAATAAAACAATGAACATTAGATGCAAAACAGAATCGTAAAGAGATCAAATCACCAAGCATTTGAAGTACCTGATAGTAAAATCCTGTAGCACTGCAACAAATACTTATCAGGATGCATATGGGAACCAATATTTCATGGAACCCCTGCTCCAAAAATAAGAATCCCATCTTTGATATTACAGACGCCATCCTGCAATTGCAGATTTAACTTGTGATGTTTTGCTATTATGAACCTAGAAAGCTGATCGGATTATTTCCCTTTCAACAGGTTGCATGGAAATAGTTCTATGTATTTATGCCACATATGTGTAGAAGACTAACAATTCCCCAACATCATGGACACTCGAACAGTATACAGACAACCATAACAATGATTATTCGAAATTCCTCTTTTCATTGTCTAGTCCATCCTGAACGTCAAAATAAAAGCTGGCTAAGATTCAATTTAAAACAAACTAAGATATCACCACAATCAGGCAGGAGCTATAATTCCTCCCAGTGAAGCAAAGTTCTAGTTCCTAATAGTCATCCTCAACCTTAATGATTGCAATGTAATCCATCAAGTAAAAGACTGCAAGCCAGAACATTACCCAAACAAAATGCCAGATTCCAAGCCATATATTATTTCTTCAACAACTTCAAATTCCATCTGCAACATATACATATATGTCATATTATTTTTTTGGGAGGACAAGAAAACAATTGAAATGTCAATATAAAAGAAAAGCAAGAATTTACCAACTCTTGTTCTCTCCTTTGGCGTTTGTAGAAATGAAGCCATCCATTTAGAAGAATCTGTTAAACACACACGTACCCAATCATTTCTAGATGTCAGTATATTCATCTTTTACAGCTTATTGATAATTCACAAAATACTAGTATGCTATATTTGTTCCTGCAAGCAAGACCATAAAACTTCTAACATAAAAGGCCTTATCTAGTTTACATGGCCAGAGATTTTTATAAAATATCAGGTTATAATAATATAAGATACCTACAAACAAGATGGTCATGATGAATGCTAGCCATGGCAAATGAAAAACTGATATCGCAGATGCCTTTTGCTCCTCACCTCCGGCACCAACCCCTAGAAATGGGGAAAAAAACCAAAAAAAGGAAATGGATAACTAAATTACAAAAGTATGCTAGAAAGATGAAGATTCATAAAACAGTTGAGATACAAGACATGACCAAACCTGAAATGCATAAAACAAAAATTTAAAGACAAGAAAGGGAAAATAATATGAAAGATATCAAACAATAACTAGATTAAGACACAAAGGTGAACTTACATTACCTATGGTGCCAATGCCAGCAAGCATAATCCCCATCCAATCAACGACATTCATAATTTCCTTCAGATAAAAATGTGAGAATATAGAGAGGATGGCAAGTCCACACCCAGAAACTGGTTGAATTATAGAAACCTGAAAAACATAAATTAGAAAGGAAATGCATTTTTCTGAGAATAAAATGCACGTAACAACATACATTGACAGAACTGTATAAATTGTCCTGTGAGGTACGGATTCTTGGGGAAAACGTAAACTATAAAACGGTTTTGTAACATCAAATTAGAGATGAAATATTTAGAATCTTTGATTACATGTTATTATTTTCATAAAGATAGATATGATATAATAAATACGACAAAAGGAGTCAATTAGCCATCAAAACATCAATTGATATCTCCATCAGATGTAGCCTGTGGGGAGGTTACAAGGGCGCCCTAAATTCATCTAGATCTCAGAAAAAACAGCCTATGCGCTTAATAATGCAAATATCCAATCATCCAATGCCAATGAAAAAAAAAACGAAAAGAAAATGGCGTATGTAGCTGAATAAAAAGACTTACAGGGGCGAGGGATAGCGCTCTCAGCATTAAAATGGCTCCAAATATATCCATCAGAAAACCAATTATCCAAGTTTTGTTAAAAGCGTAAGCCCTTATCACCTATATAACACAAACAATCAGAGAGAATTCATAATTTCATTCAGGAAATTCGCCAAAAGAAAGAGTTTATAATCAGGATAAAATCCGGAAATATTCACTCAAATCCCCAATGAAATTCGAAGATTGAAAATCAAATAAGATCAACATCAAAGAAACACAATACGACTAGCGATCGGGCAGTTCAAGGGAGAAAAAGAAAACGAATCGCATGAAATTAAATGACCTAAAAGGAAATGTGGAAAGAAAAAAACGTAACAGATAGAAAAGGAGAAAGTGTACCTTGAGCTTGAAAGAGAGAGGAGGAAGAATGACGGTGCCCTTCTTCTGAAGAATTTTGCCGATATTGTTGCCGGCGGCGGCGGCCAAGGTTAAACAAATCGGTTCCCACATATCTTCGTTGAAAACCCAAAAATTGAAACCCAGAGAGCAAAAGAAACAGAGAAATCGGGAAGAAGAAATCAAGAAATCGGAGGAAGAATTACGATTTACGTTAGAGCATTGCCTCGAAATTTTTGCGCCAACGACAGAATTTTGTCTTTTCGCCTTCTGCTTTCGCTCGTATTTCTAACAAAACCAGACCCGCCAAGAAAGCCCATGGGATCTAATCACGTGCGGCTCAGATGTTCCTCCATCCTTTTTCCCTGCCCCACGTGCCAACTTTTTATTGGCTGTTCAGGGTTAGTTTCTTCTTATCAGCTATCTCTTCTCTATATTTTAACCCTCTCTCTTTCGTCCTCTAATTAAAGTTGCATGTTAAAATAGGAGGTTTCACTTTCACGGGTTATTTTGGTAGTCAAATCAAATCGGGTTCGATTTTTTAAACTCAATTCCATTTTCAAATTCAAAATTTAACCCAATCGAGAATAATTTCAAATCAAACCAAATCAATACTTAAAAGTAAAAATTAAATTTTCGGTTCCATTTGATTTTGATATTTATCTTGATTTGGTTGATTTCTGAATTCACTTTTGGGTTAAATTGTCACGATGTGATAAAATTAAAATAAATTGTCCATATGACCTACCACGCTCAAAATTTAAGAAGTGGTATCTAATAACTTAAATTAGCATAATTTTCTTCCAATATAAATAGACGTTTTTTAAAATTAAAAAATATGTTTAACAGAACTTTAATTCAATGACAAACTTGTAACAATAAAAGTGTCTCCCTATTAGGAGAGAAGTTAATTGACATGGACTTTTCAAGGGTTAGAATACAATTCAAAGAATTATCACATGATCATGATTTTATTGAGTGGAATTAATTGGAGGTAGTAGGATTTGAACAACAGATCTCGTGGTTACTGACACACTCGTATATCACGGTTTGACATATGATCACGATTTTAAATTTAAGTCGATAGGTTGATATTTCTATATATCCATTATCCATAAATTTGACATCCACATATTGTAAAAATCTATTCAAGTTACAAGTTCCTCCATTAATTTTTATATTTATTATATCAAAATTTAAAATGTGCGAAAATCAAAATAGGGTCTAATTTTAAATTTTATATCCAATAGTTTTTTAAACATTATACATATAATAGACTTGATGATACATTCAATTTTAAATTACTCACATACTTATATATTAGCCTAACACAAAATTTAAAGTTTTAGATATGGGAATGTTATTATTAACACATAAATTTTTGTGTTTAAATTCTATTTTCAGTTTTTAACTTTGAATATTGTTCTATTTTGACTTTTAAATTTTTAGAATTATCTATTTTAGTTCTTCAACTTAAAAAAAAAATGCTTATTTTGGTTACTACTATTGAATTTTTTGTTAACTTTTTAACAAAATAGCCAGATGATTTGTATTTTTGGTAACTAAACTACCAAAAGAGTTAATCACAGTAAAAAAATATACGGTTTCAATATTGAATAAGATGGTAAAGCGATTTTGTAATGGATAATTTGAAAGTCATTTTTCGTTCAAAATTTTGGTCGTTTACTATTTTGATGTGTTGGTAGTTGACATTTTGCTTCATTTTCATCTTTCTCAGCCAAAAAATACACGCCACCTCACATTTTCATTTAAATTTTAATAAAATTGTAACTACAAGGACTAGAATAAATACTTTCTAAAAGTGCAAGAACTAAAATGAAAGTTTTTAAAAGTTTAAGGATCAAAATACATTAAGATTAAAAGTTGAAAAATCCAAATAGAATTTAAATATAAATTTTTTATTATTGACTCTTCTTCCGCGAGGAAAAGGAAAAAAAGAATTTGAATATTTATTCTATACCCAATTCCTAAACAAATATTACTGAATTTATTTTTTATTTTTTCGAATAAGCCACCGGAAGTCGAGCTAAATCATCTTCTTGCCAAAAACAAAGTTGACCATAAATCAACGATTTGAATTTTGAAATAAAAGCAGCAGTAAAATTCCCTACACTCATTGCAAATTGCGAAGAACACGCCACCGAAAATCAATTCCAAAAGTCAGCCGAGCAACAAGAAAAGTAAGAATATCCCAAACAGAAACCAAAAGAAAAAACAAGCTCCAGTCCCCTTCATTCCCCAAATTTGACCCTACATTTTTCCATCATTCCCTTCTCCCAGTGTTGTCCTCTTCAAATTCGCTCTATGACTTCTTTTCCCCTTATAGATTAACCCCTCAAATCTTCTCCCTCTCTCCCAATCTCCCATGGAAGATTACAGGTCAAATGGAAATGGGTTCACTGGAGAGAACAATACAGAGTTCAACTATGCCCCAAACCCTCGAAACGCTTACGAATTGCGATCATATTCTGCATCTTATGCACAAACCCAGATGGAAATCAGGGATTCCCAGTTCAAGAAAGGGAAAACCCCTTCTGAGTCTGTCTCGAAATCTTGGAGTTTCTCGGACCCTGAATTTCAGAGGAAGAAGAGGGTTGCTAACTACAAGATGTATTCTGTTGAAGGCAAAATGAAGGGCTCTTTCAGAAACAGTTTTAGATGGCTTAAACGCAAATGCGAACAGGTCGTTTATGGCTGGTGGTGATTCATTTGGATTTGGCTATGGTGGGTCTTGTTTCTCTCTAATCTTTTCAAGTGCTTTCTTGCAAGTATTGGTGAATCTTTTTTTTCAGTTGTAGTTACAAGAAACTTGGAAAATTAATGGTATCATAGTTCTTGATGATACTTCTGTTGTATGCCTATGATTTGATTAAAAGAGAGGAAAAGAAAGAGGAGTTTGAGCAATTGTATTGTTCATCTTGCTAGAATATTCATTTGTTACTGTTTAGTAGAGGGGATTCTAATGGGAGCTTGTGTTGGAAGAAGAATACATTGGATTCTATGTAAGGTTGGTTATCTTTCAAGAATTGAAACTTCATATCTTCCATTTATCTTTACCTACGTTTGCATTGTACAACTCTTTTTGAAATTTTGTGAACTGGGATTTCTTGTGGACTGAACAGAAGTGCCTTTGATTTTAGCAGCCTGGTATGGTAGTTGAGAGTTTTATAGCTTGATGACTAACTAATTCAATGATTTGGATTTCAAACAACATGCTTCTGTTTAGAATGTGTGAAGAGAAGGTTTTTAGAGTTTTGAGGCTACTTTGGAATTGTGTAGTTGGATAGAAACATCAGTCCCATATGGTGGTTAGAAGTGGTTAAACTCCTTGGTTTATAAGTTAGGACAAAATTTCCATTGGTTGGCTTGTTTGGTTGAATCTAGAAACAAAATCATACCGGCTTTGGACTATATCATATCTTGATCGATCATGGAGAGATGTGTTGTCTTAACATTACATGAGTGATTAGAAATTAGAATCATGTGTGTTTTAGTTTCTTATCTTTAATTGCTTGAAGTAGTTTTCTTGCTAGGTTTTTGAGTTGGTCTGCAGTTTTTTTACATACCATTGTTCATCAAAACCATTTAGATATTGTTTCAAGTTTTGGAACTCATTGTTGAAAGGTTAGAACCGAAATGAATGCTCGAACCTGTGACAGGGATTGGCAGATTGGCAGGGACGTTGAACTCGCCACAACAAGTAGAGTATTGTGTTCAACGGCGATAATGAACCTGAACACCGACATTACCTAAAACGTAAACCAGTTCGACCACATAGTTCAAGTCATTTCACTCTTTGGTTTGATGGTACTGAGAGAATTGCTTTACACAGTTAAATAAAACCATTGGTTTCTTGCCTTGAACTCTGCATCTTCAGATTTTATAATATTGACTGTGTTATTTATTCATTAGTAGAAATCATCTGAGCAAGATTCTTCAATTTGTCCAATAATTTTCTGCCTATTGCTGCTGTTTGTTCATATTCTTGAGCATCAATTGAAGTTTCAATCGGGCTAATAAGTCATGAATTCAATTTATGGTGGCCACATGTTAGGATTTAATATCCCACGAGTTTTCTTGACGCTGAAATGTTGTAGGATTAGACGGGTTATCCCTTGAGATTAGTCGAGATGCGCGTAAGTTGATCTATACACTCACGGATATCTAAAAAAAACTGAAGTTTCAATCAACAAAATGTTTAGGTGGGCTTCAAACTCACATTCCATCTTTCTTTTATCACCTCTTGAAATGTACAGATAAAGAAATCCAACATTATATATATATATATATATTTGGCATAACTCTCTTCCCCCTCATTTCCTCAAAGAATGAATTTTTTTAAAAATAACTTTTTGTTTGTTTTAAAATTAGATTTAAAACACTGTGATGGGATTGCTTGTAATAAACATTTATGACTATTTACCAATTTATAAATCTAAGAGGAAGAATAAAATTCTTTTTAAACAAAAAAATCTAAAATAAAAATATTGTTTAAAAATAAATTCTGAAAAATTTTCTAACCAAATAATTGAAAAAATGATATGGAGTTGTGGAATATCACTGTGGTTGTCATTTGGATGATTTGTTTGGAATTTTGTTACTTATTTATTAAAATATCAAAGGGTTAGCAAATTTTTGCCTGGCAATAGCTGAGTCAGCAACATCAATTAGCAATTTGGACTTGAAACTTTGAGACTAAGAGATTGGTCTGGGCCAAATTGGGCCTGTTTCTAGCTTGTTTTAGGCCCATTTCCAATAATGGAAGTGAAGCCCACTGCAATTGTCATCCTCCTGTAGGAATGACAATAAAGGATGGAAGCTTAGGGCACCTTTACTTAAATAGAGAGAATGAGAATTGGAGATAAAATTTAGGAGAAAAATAAATTTATAAAATTGTAGTTGATGTAAAATTAGAGAGAAAATTTGGAGTTGTATTCATTAAGACTCATAACTAATAATTGCATTAGTTTAAATTATAGACTTTTGACATCAATTTAAACCCTTTGTCATAATTTTGTTTTAAATTTTTGTTGATGTATAACTTTCTCGTGTATATAAACATCTTTAAATGAAAAATTAGTATTAAATTTAAAAGAAATATATTAATTAAATAAGTAGCAGCAGTTTTTTCATTAAATTTGAAAGATTTTTCATTGCTCATCTTCCTCTCTATATTATCTCTATCTATTTAGAAATAATTATTGGAAAATTTTTCTTTCTATTTTAGTATAACGTTTGGAGAAAAATAATTTTATTTTTTTTATTTTAAATAGAATTGAGTAAAAATAGATATAATTCTTTAATAAATAATCTAAATTAATTCACTCATGAAAGTTTAAGGTTATGCACAATTTTAAATTAATTAGTCTTTATTCTTTTTTTATTATTATTAATTTTATAAGATAAATAAAAAAGTAAAATTTACTCTCAATTTGTGGGTCTTAGATAACAAAATTGAGAATCATTCTTATTATATGGTGAAAAATATCATTATAATATTCCTGACCTTGATGGGTCCACAACTTTTTTTTTTAATTTTTAATTTCAATTATTGTATTTGTTTATGCTTTTGGTAGGTTTTATCAATTTAATATTGATTCTCATTTTGTACAATGTTAGTGACAATGAATTAATTGTTTTTCCAATTCCAATTTAAACAAATTTCTGATTTTCTCTCATCCGCTTCAAGTAAATATTAGCTCAACCTAGAGATAATGGCTACCCACATGGATAAGCTGTGGAATTTTATATATCAAAGAAAAAACTTACAAATAAATATAGAAATTCAAACCTATTCACTTTTGAAACTTTCATTTACCCTACTCTTCACTATTTTTTTTTTTTTAAAAAAAAATCAAATACTACCATATTATTTAACTCCCCAGTATTGTTTGTAGTCATCTATATACTTTCCTTGGTATATTTTTATTCTTTTCAGTTCAATAACATATGTGTCGAATTGATTCAAATCTTTGACCTCTTAAATTTAGACCTAACATTTAAGTTATAATTTTTTTTTTTTTTGTTTCATTAACGAACTCAGCTTGTTTACTTTGGAAAAATGGTCAATAATTTTTATAATCAATACATTTCTTTAAAAATTGTAAATTCAATACTCTTTATGTCTCTAAGTTTTTACCCTAATTTTGTTAGAGAAACAAAAGATATAATTTAATTAAAGAAAATGCATATGAAAATGGTTTTTTTAACCTTTCAATCAAAATAAAGCTAAAAATCATAGCCAAAGTAAACATAGTTCAAGAACTTAAAATTAAAGGATGAAAATATTCGTCGATATATCGATATATTCATAAATCGAAGATTTTGAATATTGATATTAAATATTCATAGATATCTTCAACATATTTTATTAAAACCCGTAAAACATGAAAAAAATCATCTATTTAGTATAATAAGAGTAAAAACAATTTAATTATTGACCTAAATAAATTTTTTAAGCCCCATTTGTTAATCATTTTTTTTTGTTTTTTTTTTAAATTAAGTCTATGTATACTACTTTCACCCCAAAATTTTTTCTTTTGTTATCTATTTTTTACCGATAGTTTAAAAAACCAAGCCAAATTTTGTAAACTAAAAAAAATAACTTTCAAAAATTTATTTTTATTTTTAAAATTTGGCTAAGAATTTGTACTTATAAAATGCAAAATATAGATGAAATAGATTTAATTTTAAAAAATAAAAATAAAAAACAAAATGTCTACTAAACGGGATCTTAAATTTCGTGATTTATAGAAATTTTGTCAATATATCTATAAAATTAAAATGTCGATACCGATGTTTTAATCATTTTCTATAATATGTGTTGGCGACCATAAGATTTATGGTTGAAATCTTTTTACCTTGTTGAAAAAAAAAGCAAAAAGAAAATCATCAAGAATATTTTTTTTAGATGGATAATATAAATTTGATGGGAATTACACCATGGTGATGTTAGTGATGGAAAAATTTTCATTGTGATTGGTTCATCTCCATAGTGATGAAGAAGATGTTAACTGAGAACCAATAAGGAGATGAAACATGAACGGGTAGGAAAAATGGATGGTGGGCGGGAGACAGTAGAGGGAGTGACAGCGGCAGCCGATGTGTGGCGGTGCGGCAGGCGGTGCAGGGCGGGCAGTTGCATGGCGTCAACTGTCAGAAATGCATGCGTCCGCCATAGCCAGTAACAATTTTATCCAGAGCGACACCTAATTTGAATATGTGCCCATATCTTTGACTGCACCATCATCATCTTATGTGCCCATTATTTCTCACTATTCCCCCCTTCCATTTTCCCATATTTCAATGTCATTTTCTATTTGGCCTTTTCCATCTCCCTCTAATATTCCCTTTTATCTATATTCATGTAGCATCATACACAACATATATGACTTATTTTTTCATAAGGTTTTCATGGACAATATAAATGCTACGTGTAGGACAATGAATCTCTCCCCAATTTTCACATTAATTCTTATGCCATAAAGTAAAAAAAAAAATCCATTGACAAAATATATATATATATATATAACCTCATATATCTTATAAAGATTGTGACCCTCAACAAACCTCATTGAAATGGTACCTCTCTTTAGATTTACCATTCTCGAGTTAGATAATTTTTCTTGTTTATAGTCGAAAATACTTGTTTAAGTTTCATGACTCTATATCATATTAAGTAAACATGAATATTTCATCAAAAGGATAACTCACTTATCTTATAAAAAAATGGTGAGGTCTCTTTATCTTTGAGATGTAATCGCACACCCAACAATATTTTTACGTTAAACATACATCCTCTCAAAATAGTGATCTATTCATCCCACTCTCATCAGATCGAGCATACCCAACCACCAGTGTGTCGATAAATTAAAACTCAATCATCGGTAAAAAGGTAGGTTGTAGGGGTATAATTAAAACCAAGGAACCCTATGGTTGATGGGGGTATGTTGGGTTAGTTAAAATTGTGAGACAGAATTAGAATATAAAGTAAGTATAGATTTAGATGATTTTATTTTGGGTATCTGTAAAAGGAGAGAAGGGTAGACAATAGTTGAGAGAAAGAGGAACAAAAATATAGGTCTCACATCACATGTTCTAGAGAAATGAAAAAATTCCCACTTCACTCGTTGGTCCCTGAGTGTGTGTGTGTGAATCTTAAAGGAAAAAGGGAAAAATAATGGAGAGAAGAAGCCCTAACCACAGAATATGGAAAGTTTTAGGACCACAAATAGAATGATTCTTCATAAAGAAAGAAAAGCCAATAATAATAATAATTGATATATATATATATATATATATGTGTGTGTGTGTGTGTGTGTGGCCATTATCGTCATCATCATATTGATTCTAGTGGGTGGGGATCCTTTGGGTTTCCTCTAAACCCAACCCAAAGCCATATACTTTTGATTTAATTTTATTATTATTTTGTGTGGGCATATATTGGCCCCCCACGTTCTGGACTCGCATGGCCTGTACCCTGTAGCCGAAAGTGCATGCGGGCAGAGTTATCAAAATGCCCCCATATATATTGCCAACTCTGCCTCCATTTAGGGTTACCAAATTAGTTGCCTTTCCCATTTTGCCCCCCCCCACCCTTCTTTTATTTCTCATTTAATGTTGCTCATATATATAATCTTCATTTTCCTACCTTGTATAATTCATTAGATAAGACACTAGTTATCATTTTACGTTACTTGTCGTGGTATCCATTGCCTTGAAATTTCAGCATGATCTTAGTGTGAACCGTTAATGTCAGTTGCTCTCTAAGATTAATACAAAACCCTCCTCGACCGTGTACTCTAAGAGAGAGAGAGTTAGAACCAAAAAATGTAGAAGAAGAAAGATGATCGTTCCTATGGTTTAGATATGGCTTCTAGTTTCTGAAGAGGAAAAACAAAACCGTCCCATATTTGGAGGAAATGAATTTTTTCCAAATCTGAAATTATTCTAATGAGGTGCATGCTCGAGGTGGGTGTTGTGTTAACCTTGGAAGTAACTACCATTAACGATTTGCACGATATCGTGTTGAATTTTCTTTCACTGCAGTAGATTCCATGATACAATGCTTTCGATCTGGAATTGTCGACACCTGACATTTTAAAGATCGATTGTTCAATCCCTTGGTCTAACTGATTTACTAAGTTTAAATCATATAGAGAGATCGGATTATAAATTTTCAAATCATAGGGATTAAATTGAAACTAAAATAAAACCATGATCTAAAACGACTTAATTATGAGGGCGCTAAGGATCAATCTAAAACAAATCAATTATGTATCATTTTTGGATAAGGACATGATGAGGACACTAAAGATATGTCAATCTAGTTGAGATGTTTTCATGCGCCTCCTGATCCCACAATCTCTAGCACTTCTTTTCAAGAGAAAAAGAAAAACTTAATTAATTTCTCATTTAAAGTGGGTATATAATCTTTCTTTTCGAAAACTAGCTATTCACTAATTGACTAAAAAACGTAAGTTGAAGAGGAAATAACATAATAGAGATCATTTGAATATATGATCATCTACTCTTATATCATATTAAATCACTAATTAATTAAAAAAATCTTAAAAGTGATGGAGAAAGATAAAAGAAAAAAAACCTCAAATTGAAACTAGAAGTTTTAAAAGGATTAAATTGAAGTAAGATAAAACGGTGGACTAAAACGGCTTAATAGATGCTCTTTGTCCATTTGTCCCTTTTTACTTAGCTTAGCCTCCATTATTAATTGCTAATTCAAAGTGGGTATAATCTTTTTTTTTCCCCGAAAATAAATTTAAAAAAATGTGTCCTTTATTATTATTTGTTTGAGAAGTTGGCTGTTGGGGAAGAATAATCATGATATGTGTCTCTACGCAAGCATTCTCTCATTTCCCACTATCCAAAAACGGAAATCCTACCATGAAAACTTCACACACACTTTCCCCTTTCGGAAAATCAACCCCCTCTTCTTAATTTCTCCAAATTCTAAAAATCCATACCAAAAAAATTTGTAAATTTTCATTATATTTGAAAAAAAAAAAAAAAAAAAACGGCTTCTCTCAATCCATCAATGATAATGTAAAAAGTGGGCTTGGTTGATTCATTATGAGTTGTGGAGTCCACTTTTACATATTGTTACTGGGTATGGTAATTATAATCAATCTGCTACATTTATTATTACTTTTACCTTTACCGTTGGAGTCAAGTAGTAACTATAATAGTAAAATATGACATATTCATAATTCTATCAATGAATCTCATTTCGATTACATTAAGGTCTAAAATCAATTTATGAAATGAAGTTAAATGAGCCAAGTGTCATAATATTTTGGAAATGAAGTGAAATTATTATTATTATTTTTAAAGGGCATCTCTGCAAAAATGTACCACGCAGTCGCATGCATTTGCTGCAAAAATTTAAAATAAAAAAATAAAAAAAATAGTCAACGATTCTTTGCTTTATGAGGTGATTGGATTAATAAATTGTAAAGCATATATACTTTAGCGCCGTTGCGTGGCCTTCTCCCTTCTGTTTAAATCTTATTGGTTCATTCATTGCATCTTCCTTTCTTTTACTTTTCTTTTCATTTTCTTAATCCTTCTTTAAAGCTAATTGCTTCTTACTTTTTTAACTTAATACGCACTTTAATCCCCACATTTAATCTCAATTATGTGATCGGTGGGCATCAAATGTTATCTTCTTTACTTTACCATCATTTTTTATACTATTAATCAGCTCCCCCAATATGTAATTATGCATTTAATATCACTATATTCATTTCTTTTTATTCAATTCAGTATTAATATTAATTTAGTACACCATCCTAATCAACATACCAACCTTCCTTTTCACATATATATATACCTTAATTGACTTGTATTGTATTCTTTCATGTTGGAGGTTCAAATCTTCATACTCCGTTATTATTGTATTTGGAAAAACATGCTTAATTTTGCGACTCAATTAAACTTAGAACCATTTTAATGGGTTAAAATCAACAACGAATAAGCATTTCATCATTTTAAAATAAGTTCATTGTTATTAAAAGAGAAACTTATTCATCTATATCTATACTATATTGAAAAAGATTATAAGGGAGAATTTTCTCATTCCCTTTTTGCCCTTATATATTTTAAAAATTCCCTTCTTGCCCTCATAACTAATTAGGTGGCCCTTCAACCAATATTGTATCTCTTAGCTTTAAACGTATTTGATGTGTTGGTTAATGTGGAAGAGTCACATCTATTTGGATTTGATGATGATGAGACACAACTCTCTTATTGAAAGTGTGTGGGTGTGTGATATACCTTTGAAAAAAAAAAAATTGATGGCCAATTAATGCATTACATTGTCGGTGCAAATTTTCAATTTCCTAAATGATCAGAGAAGAAGTAAAATCTTTCAAGAAATTATGTAGACTAAAAACGAGGCTTTGAAAATTTATAAACTCATTTTAGAGGTATTGTTATCTATCTTATGACTAAATTCGTAATGTGCTTTAAGAAGTTTTTTAAGGTGAAAAGTTTACCTTGAAGATGTTCTTTTGTTAGAAAAGGAAAAAGAAATAGAAGAATTAAGATGAGATTTAAGTTTAGTAGAAAAATGGATGTAGTGTTTCATCTCATGACTCATGAGTCACATGTTCCTTCCCAACAACCATTTTTTCTATTCCCACTAGAGTAACAAAGAAAAGAGTAACATATCTATAAATATCTAGAGAAAGAGAGTATTGAACCGACCTATGATGGTACGATTTTGGCTAATTATCGATGACTTCAAAGTTCAATCATACTCTTATGTTTATTTTGCTTTGTTGGAAGATGTTCATATAAAAGAAATTTTTAGATGTTAAGTAGATATGGAGAGAGGAGTAGAAAAATTTAGGAAAATATTCCCTAAAAATAGTTTAATATTTTTTAATTTAAAAATCTCAACCAACTATTTTTTTCCTCTTTTTTCTTAATCTAATTTCATTATATTCATTCTCCTATATTTAATTTTTTTAATACTTTTTTTAATTAAATACTTATTGAATTATTTTTAGAAAATGTCAATATATGTAGTTCTTATATAAATTTTTATTTCTTTTTTTTTATAAGCCGTATACAACAATTACTCATAATATAAGGTAAGATATTATGTCATATTTATTTATATGAGTTAATATATAATTTTTAGTTTAATTACATTATCTTTATGTATTTTCACTAAACTCATCTATTTTTTTTTTAATTTTTTTTCCATTTCGATCCCTTTTCCCTTCCCAACGACCATTTCTTCTATCCCACTAGAATGACAAAGAGAAGAGTAACGTATTTGCAAATACTTAGTGAAAGAGAGTATTGAACCGACCTTTGGTGCAATTTTGGCCCATTATAGATGATTTCAAAGTTTAATCGGGTTTTATGTTTATTTTATTTTGTTAGAAGATGTTCGTATAAAACAATTTAATGTTTTTTAATTTGAAAATCCTAACTAATGAATTTTTTCCTCTCTTTTCATAATCTAATTTCATTATATTTATTCTTCGTTCATTCTTATGATGGATATTTAATTTGTTTAATACTTTTTTCAACTGCATACTTATTAAATTATTTTAAAGAAATGTCAATGTCCGTAATTCTTATATAAAGTATTTATTTATTTTTCTCTGTAAGCCAGTTTATTAGAAGAAATCACACAACAATCACTCAAGAAGTAGTATATTCTATTATGTCACATTTATTTATTCGAGTTACTATATAAGTTTTAGTTTAATTACATCATCTTTATGTATTTTCACTAAACTCATCTATCTTTTCATTTTGATCTCTTTTTCCTTTCAAATTTAATGTCAAATATTTACCATTTATACTTAATGAAATATATATTAATTCACAATTTACCTTTCACCATGCAATTTATATTATAGAGATTTTCAACTACGTCCAACACATTTTATATTCATTTTTTTAATTTTTCTTCTTTTACAATTTGTGAGGTAGGAGAATTGATCATCTAACTTTGAGACAGATCATACAAATGTATGTCATTCAGTATTCAAATTTCACCTATTTTTTCATTATTTTGTAAAATCAAGTTAAATATTTACTATTTAAATAATGGATAAATATTCAGTAAAATTTATATTTTAAAAAATTTTGGCCATATGCATCGCATGAGATTTTTACCTAGTTGTTTTAAATTTCAAAATTACTGAAAATATTTTCAAATATAACAAAAAATCACAGTATATCAATAGACATTGATAGATCAGTGTAATCAGTGATAGGTGATAATATTCTATCAGTATCTATCAATGTCTATCACTGATAGACAGTAATATTTTGTTATACTTGTAAATATTTTGATTAATTTTTCTATACTTTAAAACAACCCTTATTATAAATATTATAAGTTCATAGATGTTCATACTTAGTATCCTAAAAGAACGAGTGTCTTATCAATTATCTTTCATTGCCCCATCTGTCCTAAAAAACACATGTTTTATCTCCTATTGCTCCATGGGGATATGATGAAGGCGCTAAGTTCGTGTCGACCTAGTTGATATGTTTCGGTACGCCTCCTGACGTTGTTTTCCCAGTAGTCTTTTAAAACACGTATCTTAGTGCATATTATTCATATGTATTTTGAGTATACATCCTTAGTGTCCAAATAATTTCATACTCTACTTACCAAATTGTCTATAGATAGTGATATTCAGTGGTTTTATTTTATGGTATGTAATATTGAGGAAAATTTTCAAAGAAAATGCTTAATTTTTCATCTACTTTTAATTGTCTGTAATTTCCTATTTTCACTTTTTTTTTCCTAATATTATTTTATTTTATTTATTTATTATAGTTATCATAATTTCTTGATTTTTGTGTTTTCATGGTGCGTCATATTGGTCTTCAATTTTACAACAAAAATCTTTTTGTTATTTATATTAGATACTCATTATTTTGATTATGTTTCATAGATTTTTCTAAATTTCAATTTGAACATATAAAATGTCGATGGAAATATTGATATTTCGATAAAAATTTACAATCTAATTAAAAGTATTTTTAGAATATAAAAAATGAGTTAAGAATACCTACTTGAAAAGTTTGTGTGTATATATATATAACAGTTTTATATATTTCGAACTCATTAGTGATTAATCTATACTCCTTCTTTGTAGTCAAATTGAATCTCCAAAATTATGATATTGATTAAAAAAAAACCTAAACACATTAAAATGATTTTTTAAAATATCAAGTCGTTTGAATTTTGACGTTGGATTCCATAAAATAATGGAGTAGATTGAATTGGAAATCATTGAAACATGAGAAAGAAAATTGAAACTTTTAAAATGTCAAAGAAAAAAATTAAAAATTTTAAGTATATTTTTCCAATAATATATTGATATCTAAAAGCCATTTCTAGTTATAAACACTTTAAAGAACCTCTGAAGAAACACTTAATAAACATTTTTTACTGGAAATAATTAGAGCAAGAGAGTGTTCCATTAGAAATTACATTATAATGCTACTCATAAAAACTATTCTCAAACAAAATTTTGATATCTTAAATCAAACAATGCATGCCAAACCATTTTAATCAGCCTAAATAAATATGTTGAAAAACTAATTACAAAAAAAATTCAAAGTTAGATGTAAGAAAGGGCCACCAAATTAAGAGCATATTCAGCTTCTTAAGATATTCAAAACCTTCATCGATCAAATTTAACTCACATTTATGATATTGTATTCTAAACATAAAATAGAAGTAAGGGAAGGATTTAATCAAGGAAAAAATTGGTATAATTAACATAACTCTTTGATGAAAATATGAGAAGCCAAATAGGGTGTTGTAATGTTATTCATCGGTAAAATCATATTTTGTTTCTAGGGTACGTAGAAGTGTTATTTGTTTGGAAAATCATATTAAAAAAACATAGTTTAAAAGAATTAGAGTGAAAATTCGAGCTTTGACCGATGTGAACAATATCGTCGTAAGAGGATCATTGTCCCTAACAAACCTATTAGCCGAAAGTATATGAAACGATGTTATATCTTTGGTGGCCTGTGGAACACAAAGTCCTTATTTTGTAATTATAATATCTCTACTATTGCACCAAACTGGAGTATCTTTCTTTAGCTCTCTCTCGCTTCGTTTTTGGCTTGAGCTTCTCTCTAGTTCTCAATGTACATATTGATTTTCATCCTTTTCGAATGATTGCAGTGCTACTTATTTGGGGGTATGATGAGGGTGTTAAGAAGGTGTTAACCTAGTTGAGATGTCTCGATGCACCTACTGATCTTATTCTCTTTTAGTATCTTGTTCAAAAAATATTAGTCGAGAATATATATCTTAACCATTTGAATCTATATGCGTTAATTAACTTATAATTATTACATAAAAGCCAATTCGTCTCAATTTCATTGAGAGATCTCTTCCTTTCATGTAAAAGTTATCTTGTGAACATCCAGATCTTATTGACCCAATTATTTGTCTTCCCACATTGACAATTTGTTCTCTAAATACGGGAAAATTTTAGGTACTAATATACTACCTTCCTTCATTGCTTGTCATGATAATAGTACTTAAGAATAATGTGGGGTCTACAAAAAAATTTATAATGACTTAATATATCGTTTAATGGCATATCAATCTATGAATAAAAGAAGTAATTACTATCGTAGTACAGTAAAATTTTCCAAAAAATTAAGTCAATTTTCAACCTTTTATTAAATTATAACTCAAACTTAAACAAAGCTTGCAATTTTAAAGTTTAATTAAGCTTAATTTATAAATGTTACAAATTTTTCATTTGAAATAAGATTTCGTTCTAAGTATTGGTTAAAATGTACTTTCATTTAAATGAAGAGACGGTAGAAGTTTTATTAAAGTTTTTAATATGGTCAATTTATGCCTAATCAAATTAAAATTATTCAAAACTCGAAGAGTTGAGGAAGATGTTGGAACTGTTTTTTTATTAAATTTAGTGGGTTAGCAAAAACTAAACATTGAAGTCTCGTTTGATAACTATTTTTTTTTTTTTTTTGAAAATTAAGTCTATGGACATTATTTTCACCTCCAAATTTCTTCTTTTGTGTTATCTACTTTTCATTAATGGTTTAAAAAACCAAACCCAAATTTTGCAACTAAAAAAAGTAGCTTTTAAAAAATTATTTTTTGAATTTGATTAAGAATTCAACTATTGTACTTAAGAAAGATGCAAATTATTGTAAGAAACGTGGATAAAATAGACCTAATTTTAAAAAACAAAAAAAAATTCAAATGGTTACAATACGAACCGGAATAAAATTGCAATACTCATCTAAATCTAGGGTTCAAATTATCTGATGAAATTGAAGGTTTATAATGAAAATTAATGCAACTTAACTATTTTAAGGTTTAAAATTTTATTTTATTTTTTTTCTTTTTAAGAAGAAACAAAACAAGAAAGGAATAGTGAGTATATAAACTGAGTTTTTTTTTTTAAAAAAAAAAAAAAAAAAAAAATCACTTATATGTGAAGTGCACAATAGAATTGGTGTTAAAAATTACTTTTGGTCCCTAAACATTTCAATCAAAATAAAAGGGATAGGGAAGAAAAAAGTCATCCTTTATAACAAGAGTAAGAACATCTCCCAAGATTTCCGAATTGGAAGAGACAAAAATGACCAGAAAACTTTCCTACAACATAAAATAGTCCTATGACTTTAGTACGTAGCAAGTGAGTATTTGTACTTCAAAATATACAAAAATTTAATCCTTATCATGAAAATTATTGTTATTATGCAAGGAAATTTCTTAAATGAATAAGCTTCTTTTTTTTTTTTTTTTTTTTTTGAAAAGGGTATGAAATGGATTAGCAAGTGCACGGGAACATCTCCACTAGATGGAGACCTTCCTAGCACCCTCATCTTCTCCCATATATATATATATAATAAAGCACCAAAAGATACAAAAGAGTTCGGAGAAGGCTCTAGAGATAAGTCCAAACAGAGAATTAAGAATTACCAAAAGTACTAAGGTTTAGAGCAAATATCCTCCCAAAGTTGAGTATAGCTTTTGTTGCTGTTCTTAAACATCCGATTATTTTTTTCTATCCAAATGGTCCATAAGATAACATCCCCCATGTTGAAAATGATAGTTTTTTGTTGGTATTTGGCTTAATCGAGCAAAGATTTTTTAGAAAATCAATGATAGAATTGCTTCTATTGTTCCATCCTACCAAATTAGACATAGAATCCCAGAATCTCTTAGCCCAGTTGCACTAAACAAAAAGGTGGTTTATATTCTCAGCCTAATTGTTGCATAGAGAGCACCAATTCGGACTGAACACATGATTTGGGAGCTTCTTTTGGAGGATATCCATAGTGTTAATACTCTGATGAGTAAAGTCTAGAGGAAGAACTTGCATTTTTTTTGGAATTTTTGCTTTCTATAAATTTTTATATAGTCTGACTTCAAGTGGAGAGTTTTCCTTGTTTGCTTGGTTGCATGAAGCAATCTTAATAGATGAAGTTTTAAACGTCCCATTCTTGTCAAGTTTCCATATGGGTTTATTCGGGCCACCATTACTTTGTGGATTTGTGAGATTGATTTTTACTCTGTTCCATTGTTCAGTTTCTCTATCACAGAGTAGTCTTCTAGGTTGTATATCCCAATTTCTGGCTTCACTACTGTTCTAGGCTTCTTTTATAGTGCCCTTAGTAATTTATGAAAGGGCAAACAGTCTCGAGAAATTTTTTGCCAAAGAACTTGAATCAACCCAATAGCCTCTACAGAAAGAGACTTTTTTCCCGTTGTTGATCTTCCACTTAATGTTAGTTGGAATTTCTCCATATTTGTTTTGGCATATTTGGCAAGGATGAGCCTTTTCCAAAGGGGAAAGTCTTTTGCATAAAAACGCCATAACCATTTACAAAGTAGAGCAAAATTTGTGTCTCCCAATTATCAATTTTGAGGCCTCCTTTATAATATGTTTATATAATCTATAAAGTCTTAATCACTAAGTAATAACAAGTGTTATATTGTTACAAATTTGAAAGCATGAGAACTAAATGGTTAAATACTAAAGTACCAAGATTAAATTATAGAAAATACTTGGGTGCAGTCCATGCACCACCTGTTGTACCCAATTAAAAATTGACATCTATCACTAAAAAAACTGATTAATTTTTTTTGTGTGCGTATATGTAGGAATTGGAAGTATGGTACTTAGTTGCAGTCAAGATACACCTAAGTATTGCTCCTAAATTATTACAAATATAAATGTATAGAAATTAAGTTGCTACATACCAAGTATAGAAAGATTTAAAGTACATATACTAAATCGTAACAAAATTGAAATTGTAGACTAAAGTGTATGTTTGAGAGCGATTTTGAAATGGTTAAAATCACTTCTATCATATTTAAAATCACTTTGAAACACATCTTTAATCACTAAAAATCAATTTATATCTAACTTTATGCTTTTAAATATAATTTTTATATCATTAAAATCAATTTTAAATCATTAAAAACATGTTGATAATGATTTTAACCATTAAAGTTTTTTGTCCAATAATATTGAATCATCACCACACTCTCTCAAATGAAAAGCAACACATATTGGGATCAGGAAGCATGGGAGAGATTAGATGCACTGTAAAATGTAGGGGAAAAAAAAGGAGAAGAGAGATTGTATACAAATTTATATTTACAAGAATGCATTGGTAACAGTAATCAAATAAATGGGACAGTAGGAATCCTTGTTTGCATACACACACACATTATTATAGATCACAAAAAATTTAAAATATATATATATTAGATTATTTATATATATATATATATATATATTATATATATATATATATATATATATTATCTTTGTTTTTCTCCATACTTTTTTCTCTGTGAATTGACAATAAAATATTAGAAGACACCCAATAAAAGATGAACACATTTATTCCATACATTGTGCAACCTTCCCATTTGATCTTTTTATTTTATTTTATTATTTTGCTTCTTCTTTTTGAATTCTATATAAACCCCACAGTACTTCTCCCTCTTCACACAACAACTCTCCCACACCCCTCTATTTGTTCCAATTTAGTGCAACAGCTTTTGGCTTTTGGGGCCATTTCCCCCTTTTTTTAAAAACAAAAATTGGGTTTTTTTTTTTTTTTTTTCTTTTTCCTTTGAGAAGATGATCAGTTGAAGGTCATTTGAGGTCATTTTACCAATATTTTTTAAAAAAATGAATGAAATTTAGGGTAAGGAAAGGAAGGTGACAGAAGAGAGTGAGCACACAAGGTACTTTCTTGCATGTTAGGGTTCATGCTTGAAGCTTTATGTGCTTACTCTCTATCTGTCACCCACCACCATCTCTCTTAATTCTCTCCTTTTTTTTTTTATTTGGGTAATTTTATTTTTTTAAAATTCAATTCATTTTTACCTATTCTCTTTATTAAATTTCTTGTTTTTTATCAAATGGGTTTACTAAAGTTTTGATCTTTTTTGTACTAATTAACAGCTTTATGTCTTTGAAGCTGTAAGGTTAATAGACAATTTTTATTGTTTCTTTTTTTCTTTATTCATGAGATCTACTAATTTAATTACTCAATCTTACAGATTTTGCCCTAGCTAGGCTTGTGGAATTCTTTGAGATGGGACAAGCTCTCTCATTGCAGGTCCAAAGATCCAATCTTTTTCCTTTGTGGGAATCAAAATCAAAGGATTATTATTTCATCAATCAATCACATGTGGGGTTTCTTAATGTAAATTTAACCTAGTTGATGTAACATGCAGCTGATTTTCTTTTTTATGGGTATTAAAAAATTTCTGCATTTTTGTTGTTCTTTGATTTGATCTTTTCCTTTTTCTCTTTAGGTTAGCTTCTTATTTCTATGTTATTGGATGTAATTAAACTACTTTAATTTCCCCTTCTTCAATATATATATGCTAATTTAATTCTTGTTGGGGTTTTGAAGATGATATATTCTGAGAAAGAAACAACATGAATTTATTGATTTGATTGATCTACAAATCATAGTTGAGAATTTTGGGCCTATTTCGATAACTCGATAATCAAAACACTTCAATTTCTAATCAAATATTTTTTTTTAAAAAAAAATAGGTTTGAAAACTTAGGTTTTGGAAGTTGACGACAAGATATCCGAAAGTAGTGTTTGTAAGGTTAGAAAAAAAAAATCAAATAGTTATTAAATAAGATTTTAGTTCTTCGAGTTGAATCTTTCTCAATACTAAGAGGATTGGAGTTAAAAGATGAATATGATTGTATGTTTGCAACTTTAATTTATTAATTAGAATTAACAAAATGAATATTTAAAATACCTGATGTTATATTCTATAGAAAATAAATGGTCTGAAATTTGATGGATTAGATAGTGAATAAGTATATATACTTGTTATTGCAGTTTCAATTTGCTTTGAGCAAACACACAAATCAGTACATATATGTAAGAATGTCTTTGAAACACAGTTCATGAGATATCCTATGTAATCCAACAAGACATGAATTTTTTATAATTAGCTAATTTTTTCTCTTCTGATTGGGCTCATAATTTATTGTGATTTATTACAATAAAACAGGTTTTCATTACTCTAAAAAACTGTCATAAACACATTTCTTGACTTATTTTTTCATCTTTGAATCTTCGTACATCAATAACACATTTAAAATCTGTCCTTATTGGATGATTCATGGCTTTTCGATAAATAAAGCATTTGAGTTAAATTTAGTATATCTAGTAATATTGAAGCAATCTTTGCCTCACTCTAAAAAAAAACTAGGGTTTTTTTTGTGTAAGAGGTAAAATAATTGTTAGATCAAGTACTGTTTTATTAACTATATAATACTTAAGAAAAGAGAAGTCCTACAGCTCCTTAGTTATGCTCTTCACATGTAATGTAATTGTATGAGTTTAATTTTATTGTTATTATTAGAATATGTTTGAAACTTCTTCTCAAGTTAAAGGATGTACGATTCTGAAAAAAAAATGTTAATGTTCTGCTATACAGTTGTTTTAAAATAATATAAATCAAAATTAAAGTAAGAACTTTGTTTCAAAAAGTTGAGAGTTATGAAGAGAATTGAATGAAGCCATTATTTTGTAAGAGATTCATATGTTTCATAGAGGAAGCTAGAAAGATATATCAGGAAAAAAAAATTAAACAAAAACATCAGCTTCTAGAGATAACTTGCTTGACAGAAGTATGGACTGATGCAAATAATTGATGTTTGATCCAATCTCTGCTGGAGATTTTTTATTTTCGTAATATATATATTATAGGAGGAAGAGATTTGAACTTTCAACCTCTTGATTCTTTTTGAAATAAATATATGAGGTAGGATGGATCAGTAGATACACCAGGACGTCTCGACTAGGTTGACATAATACCCTAACACTTTCATCATACCTGGGATATCAAAAGATATCTTGATATAAAAAAAACTGTACAATCCGAGAGATGGAGCCGAGCTCAATGTTAGATAATACAAAAACAAAGAGAAGTGGCCATAGAAAAGCCTTCCTGTTCAAAGCAATACTAGAGATATCATAATATACCAGAGAACTTTTAACTCACGGTTGCAAGTACACGTTTTATGTTAATTGAAATACGCTAATATTATTGTTAGTCTTTTTCTTTATACCCTTCCATTCTATACAAGTTGGATTTCTTTTCCTCCTTAATTACTTTCCTCAAATGTGGTTTTCTTCAAAATTTTGAATGAAATTTTTTTTCATTCTTAGTTCAAGTTCAAAAACACCAAACTTTAGTGATGTCGTCATAATTCATTGTTTTTCCTATGCATCCATTTGGATTTGAATTTCTAATTTAGTAAAATAACTCATTCGGAGAGGATTAACAAAAATTTAAGTGAAGTAAATAAAGTTTCTAATAACTATTTTATTTCTTGTTTTTGTTTTTTAAAAATTAAGTCAATTTCATCCACATTTCTTATCATGATTTGCATCTTTCTTAAGTACAATGGTTGAATTATGAGCTAATTTTCAAAAACAAAATAGTTACCAAACGAGACCTAAAAAAGTATACGTTTTCTACCCATGAAAAAAAATTGTTTTTCAGTAGAGTTGAGTTATATTGTGTAAATATTTTGTTAGAAAGTTTTTGTTTATTAAATGAAACCCTAAGTTTTTGTTTGCCATTGGTTTATATTTATTATATTACTATGCTCTATCCACTGTTACTGGTAAAACAAAACTAGAGAATTACCCTAAACCAAGAAGAAGAATCTTCCACCGTCCTATTCACTAGGGAATGAGCTACAATGTTGGGATAATACCTCACATAGGAGAAGGAAACAAATCCCAAGGTATACACAAAATCCTTGGGATCATTACGTAAACAGAGACTTTTTAATTAAAAATTACAAAGATGTTCAAAACATCGATGACTTCCAAAAACAATCGGATTCCACTAAAATGTAAAATGAAGATAAATATGTACTAGATTCATCATTACATAGGCTAAAATAAGATTAGCTCAACATTATTAAACATACATTCATTCACTTGAGGTTGAAAATTCAATCCTGAATCATCACATTCATGTACTTAAAAGGAAAAAAAAAAAAAAAAAAAATCATCAGTACATAAATGCAATGGGGTGTTTCATAAATTCCACGTCCACTCTCCCGTTTTCCTGGTACAAATAAATGCGCTCTCGTATTATGAAAGCTTAAATATCAACTCAAGTCTATCCACTGATCTTCCGGTACAAATACAATTAAATATCAAAAACTGCAGATTCGCATATTGATTCACATATTTGATTCTATGCCCTCCTTTGACGTATCAAAGAGAAGGCCGATAAGAAGTATGTTGATCAGTTATCTGGAAGGAAGTACATAATATTCAAAGCGGTACTGGGGATATCACAATCTCTATCAGCGAACCAAGAGCTTACAATGCTTTGGGATGACTTAGATGAGACTCCTGCAGTCCAAGAATCAGCCAGCCTAAAACCGAATCGATGAGCAGTTGAAACAATTGTTGGCTCGTCAACTCGACGCAGGACATGGCAAAGAATCAATGCACGTTCTGAACCCTTGCTAGATGAAATCAGCTCTTTTGCAGTAGAAAACAGTGGAAAAATAGCTTCAGGAACATACGTGACATCAGTCCCTATGATGACATCAAAACCTCCTGAGCTTAATTCTCTGATAGTTTCAATATGGATGCTATTTCCCCACTCTAGTCTCTCTGTAATTAGTTTAGTGAGGAAATGCGGCTCAAGATTTGAAGTTACGTTTTGATATAATAGGTCAAGAGCACTCGGATCTCCGTCAGTGGCAACGACGAGATTAGCAGAGCCAACAGCAACCATAGAGCAGATGCCCCCACAGCCACACCCCAGCTCTAACACCCTCTTTCCAGCACATATAGCTGGATTTGCTGCCAGGACAGAAGCCATCAACCGAGCGGATTCCCACAGCATCAAACCAGTTGATTTGCAGGTATGTTGAAACTCTCTCGAGAGAACTTTAATTTTGAAATTCCATCCTCTAACATCCACCTCAACAATCTACGAAAATCAAATGATATGACGCAAGTAGAATTTAGAATACGGTTGGCCAGACAGGTCCAAAGAAATAAATGGAAAGATCAATAATCTATATGATTTGAGGGCCATCTTAAAATTTTATCCTTGGGATAAATACACACCTCATTATCCTGAGAAGGTGGAATTCCAAACATATCAATTGCAACACCCTCAGAGAAGTCAAGTTCAAAATCATTGACAGGCAGCTCTGAACGGTTCTCCTTGGGCTTAGGCTCGGTTTTCACTTGACCAGGAAAGCCTGCCGTAAGTTTAGCTTCTGGAGTTGCAAACTCTGAAAGGCTGAACACAGCTTGGACCCATCGCCTTAAATCACAAATAGAAACAGTACAATAAGAAAATAAAATATACCTCGCCCTAAAGGCTAAATTTGTAACACAAGGAACAAAAAATAATGGGTTCGAATTGCACATTCAGCAATTTCTTTTCGTAGTCAGCAATATCTTTTCGTAGGTTAGGACATCACACATGCACCCACATCATTGACATTGAGAATGATCAAGACAATCACGATAATGAGTTTGAATTTCAATATTGCAATTCTAAGAGGTAGGTCAAATGGGCCAAAGATCTGATTTAATATATTGTGGATTTGAGCCTCCCAGACCAGCCCCCCGAATACTGAAGGGAAGAGAAGGCAAATTGCTCCATGGGATTGACTCGCAAACATAAAATCAAATTGACTAAAGCTTATAATGTTGAAGTGCTACACAGCTCTTAAAACTAATTTGAATCTGGAAAAACAATCAGAGAGTGAAAGAATTTAAGCTGCCAGAAATTAGTAAAATTACCGAGCAAAACATGCCAACGAAAAGGTAAGGACATGATAACAATTAAACTAACAACTACGATATCCAAAACCTAATGCGTGGGTCAATAATCGGCTAGCACTTTGAACCTGGCAATTCGAATTCACTTAAGTGGATATTTGACAAAACAATTAAACTAACAACTACGATATCCAAAACTGTGGACACTACAAATTAGTCATAATTTTGGTCATGTAATGGATAAGCCCTTTTCCAATCTGAGCAAAGGAAACCAACTGTAAATGAATTAATTTATTCAAGAAAAAGGTGGCAATATTTGTACAAAAATTTTACCTATTCATGATCAATTCCCTCGATCTGTTCTCGACTTGTTTGCAACATACATCAAGTTCTTTAACATCAAATCCATTTTCTTTAAACGTACTTGTAAGAAACTCATTGGAGAAGTAGAAAGCACGCTGACCAACGTAGAGGCATCTAGATTAAAAAGAGACTAAACAAAAACGCATACTACTGTAAGCATGAAACGATTGTTACTTACAGTTCCATCTCCTCGAACGTAAAAGTTCTCACTGATCTTTTGATCTTTGCAATCAAGTCGTTCCTGTAAATGAGACCCCGAGAGATTGTGCATATGTATACTTGAGAACCTTAGGGTGAAGAAATGTAAAAATCTTATATAAAGACCAACGAAAAGGTAAGGACATGATAACAGAAAAAGGGATGCTCTATCCTCTAACTACTAACGTGGAAATTGTTGAACATATAATTTGTAGCTACGCTATCATTTCAAAATTCTGCTTTGAGCATTTTGATGTAAAATGAAGAGGCCCTTTAGATAATACATAGGGGTTTGGCTTACCAACATGAGTTGAGTTGAGTTGGTATAATATACCAACTCATTGTTTGACCCACCAACTTTAAATGTTGGTGGAGTTGAGTTGGTATATTTTACCAACTCATTCCAACTCTCCCTTCTTCCAATGTTTTCAATGACTTCATTCATCGGCTATCGTCAGCGACTATCACTGCCACATTTTGGGAACCAACTCAACCACTTTGACACGGCCAACTCCGACGACCAACTCTGGGCCCCAACAACCACCTCTAACGATATTTTACCAATTCTAATGACCGCCTTCGCGCAACCAACTCCGACGACCAATTTTGAGCTCCGATAACAATTTCTGACCAACTCCAACAACCACCTCCGACGAAAACTCTGGCAATAAGTTCGACAACCACCTTCGTGTGACCAAGTCCGACGACACTTTTCAGGCTTTAGCAACCAACTCTAACGATCAATTTCAAGCTCCAACAACTGCCTCCGATGACAACTCTGATGATCAACTCTAACTACAAACTCCGGCTAAAATCATCTTCAATGATCAACTTCGACAACCGCTATTGCATGACCAACTCGATGACTAACTCTAAGCTTCGATAACCACCTCCGATGACAAACTCCGACGACCAACTTCAATATCATCTTCGTGCGACTAACTTGGAGCTCCGACAATCACCTTCAACTACAAACTTCGGCAAAAATCACCTTCAATAATCAACTTCAATAACCACCTTCGACTCATACGTTCGTGCAACCAACCTAGGGCTCCGACAACCACCTCCAACTACAAATTGGCTCATTGTTGGCCATTAATGAAAAACCTATTTTTTGTGCACGTTCAACTCATACATTCCATGACTATTAAAGTAGGTTGTAAGGTTGTTGATTATATGAATAATAGTATTTTGTTTACTTTAAATGCAATATGTAGAAATTGTAAAATATAATTTTATTTGATTGAATTCACATTTCAAATGAGTGTTTAAGAATTTGGAAATGTATTTATGCAATTGAATGGTGGAACAAAAAGTTAAGAAAAAACAAACAAAAATAAGAAATAAGAAATAAAAAAAAACCATAAAATGGATATGGGAAATTTTCACAAATAGAAAAAATGTCAAACTATTTACAGAAATAACAAAAAAAGAATGATAGACACTAATAGACTTCTATCAGCGTCTACCACTATTAGACACTGATAGACTTCTATCGACCTCTATCAAAGAAGATTAAAATTTTGCTATTTTGTGTAAATAGTTTCCCTTATTTTTCTATTTTTGAAAATCCCCCTATTTGTTTTCTAGAACATTTTTTTTAGCAAAAATTAGTGAAAAATAGAGATTTGTTCTTTGACAATCCTCCAAATTTGAAGAAATTGAAAGTTGAATTGTTTAATAAACGTGGTGACATTACATTGCTTGCTAAAATGATGGAAGAGAATAAACTAAAAAAAAATCATGATTGAGCAAAAATAGAAAGAAGAAGAAAAAAGAATAAGAAGATGATGAAGATGAAATTCATGGAGAAAAATTAAGAATTAAAAGAGTTTCTCATTTTATTTAACCATATTCCTGAAAGAAATGAAATTAGTTAATTGTTGTTCATTAAAAAAAAAAAAAAAAAAAAAGACGAACTTTAAAAAATAAAATTAAAAAATTGCAATTCATATTTAATTAAAAAGGGTAGAATTATTGAAGAAAAAAGTTTCTAAACAAAAATAGTAATCATAAAAGTAGACTATGAAGAGTTTAAAAAACTGCACCATATACCCTTGACATATGAACTCAACTCTGCACCCCAAATACAGACATATAAACTCCACAAACATATGAACTCCAGACATCATATCTCAACTCAACGTCCTAAATAGTCCCATAATGAGATAGGAAAATTGACATAAGAATCTGAGATGAATAAAAGCAGAATAGCGCACACAGAAAAAAGAGATCAAAGAAACATGATTAGAAACCTGAGCAAGGTCACCAGTTGCATAGTCACGAAACAGAACACATCCAGTTGGCTGAAAAAAAAGAAAGATAATCAAATTTCATTGGTTCATCAGCCGTTCTTAACAAGATACCATTTAGAAAAGTAAATAAATAAATAAATAAAATAATGATGATGAATGAATGAATGAATAAATCTTCTGGTGGGTATCCAAACATAGAAATTATACGAAATGGATATATCGCAATATCGAGAAGAAACTACAAGATATACAAGTAATTCGAGGTTTCTGCACCCTTCCTCTTGAAATATCTCCCAAACCCTAAGTCACTAGCCAAATGCCTAAGTTCGTCCTTGTCCACATTCTCAATTTATAATCAATCTCCATAACTACTTTCCGAACTAAAAAATTGATAATATACTCTTATAATATTCCTAATTATATCTCTAACATCTTAACAGTGCTAATGGGTTCTTACTTTCAAAACTTTTTTCGCATTTTGCAACACCAGGGACATCTTCTCTGGAGAGACTGCAGACAAAACAAAAATCTGCTTAATCAGTTAGCTACTTGAAAAAAAAATATTAGAAATGAGACTAAATTAGAAGATCAAATGACTGAAAAAATGGTAAGATAGAAAAAAATTTCAACATACTAAGCTAGTTAAATATCAACAATACGTTCAATAGAGAGATAGTAATTAATTTTCAGTAAATTACCATCATTACTACATCGATTGATGACGGAGAAATGTGGTTGCTCACGTCATCTGCAGTAAGATCACAAACAAATGCAGCAACACGGCTCTCATTGAAGTCTTTATGTGTCTGCATAAGCAAACCAATACATTTTGCCAACTTTAGCCACAATTATCAATATCAAATTCCAAAAGCTGATGAAATACTAGTTGGAATATGAAGGCTGTGAAACAGGACAGTGATGAAAATGCTAAACTTCTTAGCAAAAATTTGCTATCATAAAGTAAGAAAAATGCCATCAAACCTTGACTAAATTCACTGCTCGTGGTGAGAAATCACATGCATGAATGAAAACATTTGGGTATGTAGCAATCAAGGGAAAAACAGTGTTTCCTGCTCCACAGCCAACCTGAACCGGAGAGAAAAAAGTGGTCTAAGTACCCAGAAAGTGAAAGAACAAAGCAGTCGCTGAAACAACATCGAAAGGATATACTAATAAAGTATTTGACCTTATCTAACCTAACCCATCACGACATCTAAATTTCCTCTTTTCAATGAAGATAAATGTTAGTAAAAAAGTTGTGTAGTTATTGCTCGCCCCCATCATTGCTAAATCAGCAGGAGGTGATCAAAGGAAATCCATTCCATCATGAACAAGCTTAAGGGACGTGAGATATTATTGTGAATAATTCGAAATACTAACTAGCACCCAAAGAAAGATAATGGTAGTGTGTTTTTCATTTTAAAACATGGATAACCGGGCAACATTGAACTGAAATGACAAGATTTCACCACTTACCTCCAAAACAACTTTTCTTTCTTCTGCCTGAAGATCCACAAGATAGCAACGATTGAGTTCATTTGAGGCCTCCATAAAACAAGAAAAAAAATGCTACAACTAAACCTCGCAATGTGTTGAACTCACAAAAAAGTATTGGCCCCATTCTTTGTCCAGGTAGTGTCGGTCCTTGAAAAACTATGAAATGAAAATGGAAGTAAATACCATTGCAATGTTATAACTATGCTTATACATAGTAAAAGAACAAAATTGAAAACTATGAGTAAATTTCAATTTTATATGAAGGTGAGTGAACAACATCAGCTTTATACACAACGGAAAAGAAAATAAGCCTAACCAAATAAATCTTCCAAATACCACAAATCAATGACAGAGTATACGACTACTGGATTTATACAGTAGTTGGAGGCATTGGAGTTCAAAATGGGTGGCCAATAGTGAAGTAGTTGAGACAGATTTTAGCCAAGTAGGAACTTACTCGATCTTGATGCTTTTTATAAAAGATATCCCAGTACTTCTTAGCATCCTTTTCATACTTCTCTGTGAGAATGAAAAAGTGTTAAATGTGATATATGTGAGAGTGCATGTGCTCTTGAGAGAGAGAGAGAGAGAGAGAGAGAGAGACCTCTCCAGAAAGGAGAAACTCCAGAACTAGAGGTAGAGTATATCTGAATCTTCTGAGTAGCTGGCTGTTGCTCCACAGGCTGTTGTCCATTCAAGGCCATACTCTCTCCCTCAAAACTGCAAGAAAAAAACTTCAGAACAGTAACTTTCAGAGTATACAAAATATCTGTACATTACAATTAATTTAGTACTTCGCAGCACCTCCAAATCCAACCCAGTTCCTACAGGGTAAATAAAAAGGGACCTCAAAGCATAATTCCTCTCAAAATAACTTTCATAAAATCTTGAGCTACCATTTCCAATTACAACTACATGAGTATCGATTGAGCATTCAAGCGGGAACTAGTAAAGAATAATCCAGTGTGAACAACACAGACAAAGATGAAAAGGCCAGAATATGCTGAATCAATCAAAATCACAAGCGATAATGAGCCGATGGATGAAATACAACTTCGCAAATAATCTACCATAAGTAGAACATTGGTGTTAACCTGTTAAGCTTCAGATCGAAGAGCTGAACGAGGAGAGTTGCCGAGTCTGTTTAAGCAACAACGTCTTTGCCGCCAATATGGGCCGTCGCTTTTGTTGCACAGAGGACACGGAGCGGAACCAGGGTTTCTGCAGAGGGTTTTTTAAACTTAAAACGCAGCGTTTAAGGGCCATTGGTAACAGAAACCGACGGTTAACCGTCACTGAGCCAAGCGGGAAGGAAGGATCAAAATAGACTTTTAATATTAATATGGTTGTTTTCAAAACTTATTAGAGAAATTTTATTGTTTTGAAACTTAGAGAAATTGTTTTGGGAGTTCGAGGCTAGAAGTTGAGGGTTGAGGATTTAATGTAGAGGTCAAACGTTGAAAACTCGACAAACAAATAAAAACTTGGAAACAATATGTATATTAGGCATACATAAGTCGAAACGGAAACAATATGTATATTAGGCATACATAAGTCGAAACTTCAACCCTCGACAAGAAGATAAGTGGGTGAAGGAAATCTCGCTAATATTGTGATGAGGATCTCGCTCTAGAAGGAAATCTCGCTAATTTTTAGGTTGTCGAAGGTTGAAGTTTCGACATACATAAGTCGAAACTTCAACCCTCGATAAGGAGATAAGTGGGTAAAGGAAATCTTTGCTAATTTTGTGATAAGGATCTCGCTCTAAAAGGAAATCTCGCTAATTTTTAGGTTGTCGAAGGTTGAAGTTTCGACATACATAAGTCGAAACTTCAACCCTCGATAAGGAGATAAGTGGGTAAAAGAAATCTCGCTAATTTTGTGATGAGGATCTCCTCTAAAAGGAAATCTCGCTAATTTTGTGATGGGGATTTCGCTCTAGAAGGGAATCTTGCTAGAAATGTGGGTTGAATCTCGCTAGTAAGGTGAGCTATCGCTAGGAAGACAGTTTATTAAAGAAATGCTTGAAGATCTCACTCATGAGGAGAATCTCGCTCATAATTGTCTTCACTTTATTTACTTTCCATAAATAAATAAATATATATATATATGACCAATGAGAAAAAAAAGCTAATAATCATTAATGAAAAAATAACAGCATTTTGTTACAACTAATAACTATAATTGAGTAAGTTTAATGAAAGTGCATATATTAAATTTGACTATAATTGAATAAGTCTGAAAAAATATGGTCAACCTTGATTTTATTATCAAGTAAATTAAAAAAATATATGAGGTCCTATCACCATGCTGCCCCTGCACCGATTCCCCTGCGTGATTCCCTGCATGCATTGACCGACTGATCCAATTCCCCTGCACCGATTCCTGCATGCATTGACGCATTCATGCCCTTCTGTCATAGCCTTAATGCCTCTTCAACCACCTCAAACCCATGGGTCGAGTGTTCAACACTCGACCTACATCCTTTTAAACCACCATCCTCTTCATTTTTGCTCACTCACTCCCTCGATAGTTCACTGCACTTGATTTTGCTCACTCCTCTCCCCTTGATTTGCTCACTGCCCCTTCATAGCTCACTGCTCCCTCACTGCCTTCAAAAATAAGCCTTCAAAATCATCTTCCTCTCCTCCCATTTCCATTTCCATTTCTCTTATTGTATTTTGTTTAATACAAATTATTCTCACACAACTATACTGGTTCGTTACTCTACTAAATTTTTATTTTTTAAGAATAATTATATAATTTTATTTTTGTTCTTATATTATTATTTTTTATAGATTCTATTTTTTTTTTTAATTTTTGTAGTTGTTGTCAGATAACAAATAGTGAACGTTGTCACTTTGAAGGAAAAAAGAGAACTACCGTCGAATCTGTGAGTTGAACTTATGATATTTGAAAAGTTTAGTTTATTCTTATGATATTTGATTTATTTAGTATTAACTTTGATGTTTATAGTGTTAAAATGTTTAGTTTATTGTTATGTTTAAGAAGTTGATATTTATAGTTTAATACAAAATTATTGTGATAGTTAACAAGTTTAGTAATAGTTTCAAAAGTTTAATATAGTTTGAAAATTTTAGTTTATTCATATGAAAATTATTATTGTTATATTTATTGTGATAAGTTGATATTTTCTAGTATTAACTTTGAAGATGTAGTTTAAAATAGTTTGAAAAAGTTTAATTTAATTTAATTTTTTATTTTGTTATTAAATTTGAAAAAATAATTTTAAAAAGTTTACCTCATTTTAATTTGAAAAGTTTAATTTGTTGTTATTTTTCAAAATATTTAATAAAATTTAATTTATTGTTATGTTAAAAAATAGTTATAAAAAGTTTAATTTATTGTTATGTTTAAAAAGTTGATGTTCATAAAATTTAAAAAGTTTATGTTTATAAACTAAAAAATTTAATATTTTTTAATATACTTCTTATAAAAAGTATAATACAAAAAATTGATATTTGTCTTTTTTTTTTTCTTCAGAAAATGGCAAGCAAATGCTTGAGATTTTTGTTATGGTAATATGATTGATGGTATTGATGGAATTGAGTATGACCAACCACCAAGTGAGAGTTTTACCATAAATGTGAACAGTGGAATTGTATTTGAACAATTCATTGAAATGGTTGGGATGTTACTTAGTGTAAATATGGTAGCAAATCAGATAGAAATAATATATAGACATTCTAATCTAGAACCATCAGGATCAATAAGAACTGGCATCTGATCACAACCTTGGTCGAGAGATGGAGGCCTGAGACGCATACATTTCATATGTCTGTTGGAGAGTACACTATCACTCTACAAGACATAGAAGTGTTGTTGGGGTTACCTGTTGACGGCGAGCCGGTCACTGGAGTGATGTACGATGACTGGTTAGAAGTTTGTCAATTGTACCTCGGTGCAACCCCACCTACCGACAAGATTAAAGGATCGAGGTTAAGTTTAATATGGTTAGGAGCACAATTTTGTGAGCTCACAGATGATGCAAATGAGGAAACCGTCATAAGATATGCACGAGCATATATACTACAAATGATGGGTGGAAGCCTGTTTTAGATAAATAAAGTCATTTTATTCACTTGATGTTCCTGCACTGTTAGCTAACCTCCATGATGCGAGGCGGTATTCATGGGGTGGAGTATGCTTGGCATGGTTGTATAGACAACTATGCAAAGCAACAAGACTTGAGGTTCGAAAAATAGCTGGGTCTCTCATACTTTTGTAACTATGGGCTTGGGAGCGATTTCCAACAATGGCTCTACAACTACAACATGTTAATGACGCTTAGTTAGTTGGACGAGCCTACGGTTCTCGGTATGTTGTTTTAATTCAACTTAATTTTTATATCACTGATCTAGTTAATTTAAATTCTAAATTATCAATTTAAAAATTTAGGTGGAGAATTGTGTGACTAGGACAGGCATACATGTAGTTAGCCAGTATAGATACATGTTTCATCTGCTTCAACCTGAACAGGTACATTACACTGAACCTGATTGATTATTTTATACACATTTTTATTGTATTTGTCTTTAATATTCTCTAATATAATATTTTGTGTTTCAGGTTATTTGGGAGCCGTACAAAATTATT